>NC_056685.1:133276295-133576295 GCF_018350215.1 Panthera leo | reverse complement strand
AAAATAACAAAATCAAAAGACAGTAAACAGGACAATAATATATGCAACACACATGCAGACAAATCTCCATAGCATAAAAAGAACTCCTATAAATCAAAGTGCCGGACTAAAATCCTATAGAAAAGCAGTCCTGGAATGTGAACAAAGAGTTCTCAGGAAAGGAAATTGACACAGCTCTTAAATTTATTAAAAGATGCTAGGGGTGTCTGGGTGGCTCAGCTGGTTGAGTGTCCGACTTCAGCTCGGGTCATGATCTCACGGTTCATGGGTTCGAGCCCCGCGTCGGGCCCTGGGCCGACAGCTCGGAGCCTGGAGCCTGCTTCGCATTCTGTGTCTCCCTCTCTCTCTGCCCCTCCCCCACTCACACTCTGTCTCTTAAAAGTGAATAAATGTTAAAAAAAAATTTTTTTTAAAGCCACAGTGAGATATTTAGATTCAATGATTAGCAAAGATAAAAGTCATTTGATAACATACTTGGCTCATAACTATCGTTATTAGAAAGTGCTGATCTAGGTGGAGACAAATTCTCCCTTGAGTTACTAGTTAAGTCACTGAGCTTCAGGGCCTGGAACCTGGTTCTTCCCTCTGCGTCAGGACCACTGCGGCAGGGGCCCAACCTCAGCCCTCCTCGGCAAGGATGCTCAGCCCGCTGCACCTCTTATTCTTGGTCACTGCCCAAATATCAGCTCCTCTGGTCATCATCTCTTTTTTCCATACTGCTCTGTCATTCCTCTTTTGTCTCAACGACCCCCTGTCTCCACCGTCCCAAAACTTTTTACTTGGTCCTTTGGAAAGCCGGTTCTTGGTCAACAAAATTGCCTGCTGATTGCACAGCCTAGGGTTTTAACTCTGGGGCCTGGCCGGTAAGGAGAAGGCATGAAGTATGAGGGGCTAATGGCCAGGGGTGAACCCGCGTGTACCCACTGTGAGTGGTAACGACACTGACAAGCTGGAGAGCCCACATGTCCTGAGCCAGCTTCACGTGCGGAACGCGGACTCAGTCTGGTCAGGTCTTCAGTTGTTTCAAGAGAGGCACGAAACCCTCCCACAACTGCTGGGGGGATGTAAAACGGTTCAGTGTTGTTGAAACAATTGACCATTCCTCAGATAGTGAAACACAGAGTTCCCACATGACCCAGCAATTCACTCCTGAGAATCGAAGGGAATCCAAGAGAATCGAAAACGGTTCCCACAGAGACTTGGACGTGAATGTTCACAGCAGCAATATTCAGAACGTCCAACAATGGAAGCAACCCAAAAGTCTGCCATGGAAGGAACGAATGAACAATGTGTGGTAGTCCGTCCAATGGAATATGATTTAGCCATAATCAGGAATGAAGTCCTGACATAGACTGTAACATGGATGAGACTTGGGAACATTAAACTCGATGAAAGAACCCAGCCCCAAAAGGCCACTTCTCGTATGATTCCGCTCGTATGAAGTGTTCACAACAGGTAAATCCATAGACATGATGGGTTGGTTATTGGGGCTGAGGCTAGAGGGTGGGTAAGGGCACCTCTTCCTGGCACCCCTCCCCTTTACCCTCATTCCTTGCCACTCTGGCACCTGCCCGAGGCTTCCTCCAGTCCATTCTCCTTTACTGTCTGGTAAAGACCCTGTCTCCCCTGGCGTTCTTGCCTCACCCCTTCATGGCCGCTTTGGGCCCAGACTTGCTTTCTCTTTCTCTTCCTCCCCAGGCCCTCCTTTGTGCTGCTGTCTCTGTGCCCACGTGCGGGGCCGTACAACAGACCGCCTCCTGCGCTCAGCTCCTGGCCCTCCGCCTCGCCCGGTCATTCCACCTCCCCCCCTTCCACGGGGCCAAAATGTGGACCTCGTTACCTCACCCTGCGTTGTTACACGCGGGAGCCCTTTCTCCCCCTGTGGCCCCAGCTTTCCAGCTGCGTGTTCATTGCTGCGCTCACACTTCCTGTTCTCTTACCCTCAAGGTGGTCTTTGACTCCACTCTTCCTGTCTTCACTTCCTGCCCTCTCCTGTGTGGCTCCCCTACCCTGACCTCTCCTCTAGCAACCTCACGACTTCTCTCCAGCTGACTGTCCGCCGCCCCTGCCTGGAAACCCCAACTCAGGTCAGTCAGATCATTCTTCCTCTCCATGGGCACAACAGGGCCATCAGCTCTGCTGGAGAAAACCATGTCACCACAGAATCTGGTGCCATTAATTTGTGGACATCAACTGTAGCCAGGCCCCCGGTACTATACACAGCGTGCTCTGCTTTCCTCATGGGCTCACCCTGCCATCTTCCTCAGTGGCCATTTAAGACCATCTCCAGTCTCCCCAAACCGCTGGCCTCTCCTACTATCACACACAGAATCTGGAAGCCTTCGGACAGGGACTCTCCCATCGTCCTGCCATCAAGGTTCCCCCCTGACCGTACCCACTTATTGCCTCCAAGGAGAAAACAGGTCTGAATGTTTGTATCCCACAAATTTCATACGTTAAACCCCAATGTCCAGTGGGATGGTATCAGGAAGTGAGGTCTTTAAGAGGTGATTAGGTCACGAGGGCCAAGCCCTTTTGAGTGGGATTAGTGTCCTCACGAAAGAGGCCCCAGAAGGATCTCTCATCCTTCCATTATATGACAGTGTGCAACGTGGACTCCCAGCTCCCAGAACGGTGAGAAATACATGTTTTGTGTTTGCAAATCATCCAGTCTATGGTATGCTGTCATAGCGGCATGCACTGCCTGAGGCCAGTCCTCCCCACTGTGCTGGATCCCAAACCAGATTCTACCTTCGGCCCCTTGATGTTCTCTCGGGCTTCTCTGATGTCTCCCCACTGATTCCTTGACAAGAACAAATAAGAGTCCTTACGTGTCTACCTCCCTCCCTCCACCTTGTGTCCTTTTCCAGCAACTAGCCTCTTTCCCTCCTAAGCCAAAGCACTTGTTGAAAGAGTTGTCTACACTGGCTGCCTCAGTTTCCTCATATACACTTCCTCCCCAAAGCAACCTGGCTCCTGCTCCCGATTCTACCGAAATTTTTCTTGCCGGTCATCGCCGATCCCCTAATTGCCCAATCTAACCAACACTTCTTTTTTCTTTCATTAAAATTTTTTTAAAAAGTACTTACTTAGGGGCACCTGGGTGGCTCAATGGGTTAAGCGTCCAACTTTAGCTCAGGTCATGATCTCATGGTTAGTAAGTTCAAGCCCCACATCAGGCTCTGTGCTGACAGCTCAGAGTCCGGAGCCTGCTTCAGGTTCTGTGTCTTCCTCTCTCTCTGACCCTCCCCCGCTTGCACGCATGTTCTCTCTCTCTCTCTCTCTCTCTCTCAAGAAGAAATAATCATTGAAATTTTTTTTAATTAAAAACAATAATAAAATAAAAAACATTTATTTTTGAAAGAGAGAGAGACAGAGAAAGCACATATACAGGCAGAGAGGGGCAGAGAGAGAGGGGGCTTGAACTCACAAATTGTGAGATCATGACCTGAGCCGAAGTCAGAAGCTTAACAGAGTAAGCCACCCAGGCGCCCCTCTAACCGACACTTCTTTTTTTTTTTTTTTTTTTTAATTTATTTTTTTTCTAACCGACACTTCTAAGTCATGAGCTTTTTTGGCTCCTCTGCCACACTAACCAACCTCCCGGATACCTGCCTTGCAGCAGGAATTGTGATCGAGGGGTCTGTGGGAACTCACCAGGGAGAGACTTCATCTGCCCTGGGGAGGGTCAGAGAGGGTTCCCTGGAGGCAGCGACCCCAGGGCAGAGCGTGAATGTACGCGTATAAGTTGGCCAAGCAGAGAAGGGGAGCAAGGGCATTTTACAAAATGGGAAGAATCCCAGAATTTGTGAACTGCTAGAAGTTTATCGTTCCTGAAGTTGAACTGGGAGACAGATTATGAAGGCCTTTGAAGGTCATGGTAAAGAGTCTGCCGTTTGGATTTTATTCTGGAGGCAGTGGGAATACATACATGACCTAAAGGAGAGGTCGGCAAGCTTTTTATGTCATGGGCTACATAGCAGGTGTTTTAGACTGTTGCAACTTTTTGCTTCTGCCGGTGTAGCACCAGAGAAGCCATAGAACACAACAAAAACAAGAGTGTGACTGTGTCCCAATAAAGTTTTATTTATGCCCACAGAAATTCGAATTTCATATAATTTTCATATGTCACAGAATGCCATTCTTCTTTTGAATTTTTTCCAGCCACTTAAAAATGTAAAATCCAGGGGCACCTGGGTGGGTTAGTCCATTGAGCACCCAACTCTTGGTTTCGGCTCAGGTCATGATCTCACAACTCATGAGTTCAAGCCCTGCATTGGGCTCTGCGCTGACAGTTTGGAGCCTGCTCGGGATTCCCTGTCTCCCTCTTTTTCTGCCCCTCCCCCACTTACACTCTCTCTGTGTCTAAAAAATAAAGAAAAAGAAAAGAAAAAAGTAAAGCCAGTCTTAACTCCCAGGGCCTGCAGGCTAAAGTTTGCCAACCCTGATGGAAAGCAAGGGAGTGATGCAATCAGAGCTGGGTTTTAGGTGATGGATCGGAGTGGGGGTGGTGCTGCCAGCCAGGAGGCTGGTGAGCAGGCCATGGCAGCAATCTGGAAGAGAGAATACACACTAGGCAAGTGGCGGTGAGGATGGAACTAGACGGCTGGGTTCAGGAGAGTGCACAGAGATGGCTTAGAAGCCTCCCTGACCACACTCCACTTGGGGAAATAAATAGGATTGGTGTCTGTTCCAAAAAGAGCATGGCCCTGAAATGCTAAGGTAATGGAACTACGTGTCACCACGGTCTCCACGAGGGGGAATCATCCCAGGCTAGTTCTAGATAGACGCCCTCAGAACATCTATGGTAGGGGGCTTTCCAATAGCAAGAGCCCCCCAGAAAGTCCAGAGTTCCTCCCTGTTTGGGGCGGGGGGTGGTGCTTACATCTGTCATGGGCTATCCACAAGGTCATTGGTCACATGGAATACTTTGGAAGCCCTGAGTGAGGCCTCGAGACAGAAAGACATCATTTGTTGGGCAGCCAGTGGGTGATGTGCAGGCAGTTGGTCATGAGAGACCCTCCTCTGAGGTTAAGATGCAGAGCTCACCGTCTTCCTTGACACCGTGAAGGGTGGTGGGTGTCTCATGGTCCTAGGAGTTGCTTTGTCTCTCCTGTGGAGGCCGGGCACCCAGAGAGGATTCCTTTTCTTCTCCAGCGTCAGGAAGGATCCGCTAAACTCATCCCCATTCTCTTTTTCCACCTGTACTCCCAGACGTAATCTCCTCGTCCCACCCCAGCTGAAGCCTGACAGGTTGTCTCTTCTCTTTCCAAGCTACTGTTGATGGATAAATACCATGTCCTTCCCCATTCAGGGGTCCCTCCAGTCTCATTACCTGGCTCGTACAAATCAAAAACTCTAGCTCTCTGCCTCAGCACTTCCCACCGTGGGATGGGTGCACAGCCCTCAGATCTCCTTGCCTCCGACACCCCTCCCCCACTTCATCCAGACAAGATGTCTACGAAGTCAGCGGCAAGAAGGAGACCGTGTTTATGACTGATGACTTCTCTCTGGGAAAAGTGGGAGAAAAAAGTGGATCAGCATTCTGTGTGGGTGTTGGATTTCTGAGCAGCACAGTTCTCACTGTGACTTCGTCACACGTAAGACCTGCTTGAGATTTTGTGATGAAGTCAAAAGGAGAACATTCGGGAGCCTGGGTGGCTCAGTCGGTTAAGCGACCGACTTCGGCTCAAGTCATGATCTCACGGTTCATGAGTTCGAGGCCCACGTTGTCTGTGCTGACAGCTCAGAGCCTGGAGCCTGCTTCAGATTGTGTCCCCACTCTCTCTCTCTGCCCCTCCCCACCTCGTGCTCTGTCTCTCTCTCTCTGAAAAATAAACATTAAAAAAAAAAAGAGAGAGAGAGAACATTCAACGTGGCTGAGCCACATTCAGCTGTTGAGCAAGGAATGGATTAAAGCGATGGGCCACAAATCTAATCTGGGAGAAGAGAGGCATGAAGATAGGAAAGGAGATGATGACCAGTTAAAAGATGAGGGCCGGTGGCTCAGGGGTCCCAAACACGAGGAAGAATTGTCATATCAGGAGAGTAAAAAGAAGGAGCTAGAAATACAGTTGGAGGAGGAGGTCTAAGACTGGGATGTTAGACATGGAAGTCCTGGAAGATGTGCTGTACTCGCGAACGACAAGGTCCAGGGTATGACAGTGTAGCAGGTGTGAGTCTGGGGCAAATTAGGGGATGTTCAGAACCATATGGGGTTGGGGTTCTTCATGATGAGGGGTGACCTGGATGGGCTTTGGGCAGCATGGAGCATGATGGGCTCCTGTCCTTTACATGTGCTTTGGATTCCTTCTCTTCTCTATTAAAACTCAACCCATAGGTGATCTAACCCAATCCTACGTCTTGGAATACTCTCTGCCAATGATTCCCCATTTTTATCACTAAATCTGTCCCCAACTTGGGCCTTTGCCTGGAGTGGTCATTCCTTACCACCTTCAGGGCTCGGCTCCAATGTCACCTTCTTAGAGTAGCCCTCCCACTGCCCTTAGAGCCCCCCTCCCTAAGAAAGCCCTCTTAGAGTAGCTTTCCCTTAGAAAGCCCTCGCTTTCTGCCCCAAATAACTCCTCCCTCCTCTCTGACCCTTATTCTGCTTTGTTTTCCTTCATGCACATCAATATACTTCCTATAAATCAGTACTATACTTATTTATTTGATGATTTTCTCTCTCCCCTGGAATGAGTTTTGTGGAGGGCGTGTGCAAACCCCTACCTTTCTCACTGCTGTATTGCCACACTTCAAACTCCTCCCAGCTCATAGTAAGGGCTTATTAACTATTTGTTGAAAAAATAGATACACAAGAGAAGACTATTTTATGTGATATGGGCTTCAAGAGCTCATTCTGAAAGCCAAAACCTGAATATTGGCCATTGTGTTGGATGTGTTCCTAAGGCAATTCTAAGTCCCCCCAAGGTCATCACTGCTCTGTGTCAGGTGGAAGGTCCAAGAGGAACCCTGTGAAGTGCACATCTACGGATAGTCTTCTTTTTGGTTGATACCAGTCCTGGGCAGGCAGAAAGAGATCGTGTGTTTCTCAGCGTAATAACGGACATGTTTTTCCCTAAAGGAAAAGGGCAACTCTCTGCCTTCCATGGCATTAGCCTCTGTAATCTCTGAAAAGAGGAAGGAGGCGGGCTCAGCGCACCCACCTGTGTCCCCACTTGTGGATTGCATTTCGGAGTCCAAGGGCTGGCTGCGCATCAGTGTTCATGTGGCCCAAAGTGGCGGTGGGGGTGGGGGACTCCACCTGCACTTGAGCCGTGGGAGTGACGTGGTGGTTGGGCGCTTTCAAGGGTAAAGTCCTCCAGGAAATGAGGAGCTTTGGAGGGAAGATTTGCTCTGAAGGCTGGTGTGGCTGGAGAGCTGTGGAGAGCATCCCGAAGGAGAAAGTGGCTCCAGCCAGAAGGGCCAGGGCCTTGGGGGCCACAAGAATTTTGGTCTTGATTCTCAGTGCCAGAAGCGGCCCCTGTGGGAAGATGTGACGAGATCAGTTGGGTTAAAAGAGATCCTGACGGCGTGGGTTGGAGAGGGCTGAGTGGATGCAGGGAGACTAGGCCGGAAGCTGTTGGCAAGTGTCTGAGTGATAGACGATGTGCCTTAGACCAGTAGACAAATGCATGGATCTGGCAGGTTTTTAGGAGGCTAAATGGGTGGAGCTTGATGATAAGTCAGATAAAGAGAATGAGGGAGAAGGATGATCAAAGGAGGCACCTCGCTTCTGGCAGGAGCATAGACGGACGTGGTGCCATTTATGAGGTGGGGGGACACTCAAGGGAAGAGAGGGAGGAGGAAGGACAGATGCTGAGCCAGAGAGGCAGGAGGGAAACCTGGGGAGTGTTGTGTCACAGACGTCGAGGCAGACGCCAAAACCAAAGTTAAAGCACGTGTGGCGAGCTGAGAGCAAACCTTCTCCACCTGTATAACGGGTCCATCGTGAAAAAGATGAAAGGTACTGAAATAGGAAAATGACGCACAGCCCTATAGACAACTGGGCAACTGATACGGGAAGGTGATTTGCAGAAGAAAGGATCCAAATTTCCAGTAAACGTATGAAGAGAAGTTCAAGGTCCCTAGGAACTACAGGAATGTAAGTGTTGGGGGCCGAATTGTGTTCCCCCTTCCCCAAAATATGTGGAAATCCTAACCCCGTCTACCTCAGAATGTGACTTATTTGGAAATGGGATCGTCCCAGAGGTGATTAGTTAACATGAGGTCATGCTGGAGTAGGGTGGGGCCGTAATCCAGTGTGGCTAGTGTCTTCCTTACAACAACAGAGACTCGAGGAGAACGCCACGTGAGGAGAATTGGAGCCATTCACCCAAGGTTAACCCCCACCACCAGAAGCTGGGAAGAGGCAAGGAAGGACAGTCCCTTACAGGTTTCAGAGGGAGCACGACCCTGCCAGCATCTTGATTTCTAGTCTCCAGAACTTTGAGACCATAAGCTTCCGGGTTTTGTTTCGTTTTGTTTTTTTTAAGCCAGCCAGTTTGTGGTACTTGGTTACAACAGCCCTAGAAATTAATACACTAAATTAAAATAACATTGAAATGCCTTTTTTATTTTTCCCATCAGCTTGGCAAACAAAACAAAACAAAAAAAGGTGATAATATCCAGTGCTGGCAAGGATGTGGGTGTGAGAGAATGCCCACCGCAATGGCTGGTTGGAGTGGGATTTAGTGACATCTCACTGGAGGGCGATTTGGGCCTCCTCCCAATAAAACCTTCAAATAAAAATGAAAAGGTCCGGCAATTCCTGTCTATTGTGGATAAGCGTATGTGTTCGCCAAAGAGATGCATGTAAGAATGTTCTCTGTTGTACTTTTGGAATAGCCAAACCCTGACAAAACGCATCATGTCCATTGGTAGGGAATGAATGGTTCCATAACTGGCTCGTCTCTTCTCCGGGAGGATTCATGAAGTTAATGAAGCTTAAGCTTCCCTGCCCCTCCCTTGCATCAGCTCCTTTGAACGCCCAGAAGGGGTTCTAGCAATTGCTGTCCGTAACTCTGCATTGTTTTTCTTAAAGAAGTTGCCTCCAAACTCAAAAGCTTCAGGCCCCATAAAACTCGAACCTGCCCCTGTCATACCATATGACGTATGACCACAGTTAAAAAAAAAAAAGAAATGAAGCAGATAACTGGAGAGGGGAGGGTTTCACTACGTGCAGAGAAGGGCGGAAAGTGACAAGTGGGTTTGCCATCCGGAAGTTCCTGGTAACCTTGGCGGGCAGTCTCAGTGGGGACAGTGGGTGGGAAGAAATGACAGACCACTGGGAGAGACGGACAAAGTGGGGGCCGTATGTACAGTCCTTTCAAGAAGCCTGGCTGCAGAGGGAGATGAGTTGCAGGAACAAGTCTCATGATGGAGAATGTTTTAAGAAGGAAGAGGCTTGCGGGGCGCCTGGGTGGCTCAGTCAGTTGAGTGTCCAGCTCTTGGTTGCGGCTCAGGTCATGATCTCACAGTCTGAGGGTTCGAGCCCCGCATCAGGCTTCGCGCTGAAGGCGCAGAGCCTGCTTGGGATTCTCTCTCCCTCTCTCTCTGCCCTTCCCCTGCTTACTCACTCTGTCTCTCTCTCAAAATAAATACACTTAAAAAAAATTAAAAAGAAAAAAAAAAAAGAAGGAAGAGGCTTGAGCCACTGTCAAGGAAGAAGAACCGGGGAGTGCCCAGCGTTGAGGTAGAATAACAGCAGTTCTGAAAATATTTCTCGCTTTGGCTGCCCAGCCTCCAAACACTCTTCCAATCTGGGGTGTTATCTCAAGCCCCCAACTCCCATCCCGGAAGCCGAAATGGATCAGACCTCACCCCCTTCCACGCACCCAGCACGGCCGCGTGACCCGGGCTCCTGAACTGAGGTTGGAGCCAGAGCCCAGCAGTGGGCAGTAGCCGCCAGCCCAGCAGGCCCTCCTGAGTGCCCAGGAGGGATGGTGCCAGCTGACCATTCCTGTGGTTTGGTCTTGAATGACGAAGCTCCCATCCGGTTCCAATCTAAGCTGCTTCTCTAGCCTTCCCGCCATTCTGAGAACAATTCCACATTCCCCCAATAAACCCTTTCCTGCACAAGCTAGCCAGCTGGCTTTCTGCTGTCTGCCACCAGGACCACGGCTGGGTAAGCAACTCTCCTCAGCTCTCAGGAATATGGAAGGCCATGGACAGAATCCTGCCCCATCGCATGCTTTTTCCTGGATTTCCCCAATTTTTTCCTGGAATCGTTGGTGTCTCCTACCACTTGCACCAACTCGTGTTTCATAAAAAACGGTGTTTGATCTGGCACCAAAGGTACAGGTCTATTTATCGTGGGTTTTGTCGGACTTCAGTCTTGTGCTCTGCCCTCCAGGACCATGAAAGTCTCTGGATCCCTGGGCAGATCCCTTTCAGTCGTGAAGTGACCTGCCAAGCAGATCCTCCTAACAAGATTCCCTTAACACTTAACACTGGGAGGTTTCGTTCCCTGCGTAAGAGGTAAAATGATGGAGTGGAAAGAGTATGAGATTTGGAATCAGGAGACTGTGTTTGAGTTCAAGCTTGCATGTCAGTAACTGTATGCCCTTAAGCAAGTTTCTTGAGCTCAAGTTTCTCTGAGCCCCAGTATCCTCACTTGTATATTCCTGCTGCCGAGACCCTGGGAGCTAGCTGTCACATCAGAGCGCCTACTGAAGAAACAGATCTCGTGAACAAGTTTTTATGCTTTATTCCTGGGACCTCAGAAATGTGGACTGAGGGAGGATCAGGGCCCGGAGTGAAGGGGCAGCCAGCTCTTGAGGCCAGTGCTGGAGAGCTGGGCCGGTGGGAGTCAAGGCAGTGACTCAACCAGCCACTCAGGCTTCTCTCGAGGACAGGTTAAATGCAAGACTCACAGGGGTGCCTGGGTGGCTGTCAGTTAAGCGCCTGACTTCGGCTCAGGTCATGATCTCTCAGTTCATGAGTTTGAGCCCCACATCAGGCTCTGTGCTGACAGCTCTGCGTCTGGAGCCTACTTCGGCTTCTGTGCCTCCCAATCTCTCTCTCTCTCTGCCCCTTCCCCACTTGCGCACTCCTTCTCTCTCAAAATATATAAATAAACATTTTATAAAATAAATGCAAGCGCCTGGGTGGCTCAGTCGGTTGAGCGGCCGGCTACGGCTCAGGTCATGATCTCGCGGTCTGTGAGTTCAAGCCCCGCGTCGGGCTCTGGGCTGACAGCTCAGAGCCTGGAGCCCGTTTCGGATTCTGTGTCTCCCTCTCTCTGACCCTCCCCCATTCATGCTCTGTCTCTCTGTCTCAAAAATAAATAAACGTTAAAAATAAAAAAAAACGTTAAAAAAAATTAAAAAAAAAACAAACGCAAGACTTACATAGAGATGTGGGCAGCAGAGCGACATGAAACCCAGAGATCCACAGAAATTAAAGCCCAAAGTAGAAGCTGATGCAGTAGAAGCTTTGAGCTTGCAGGAGTCATCAAGCAATAAAGGCAGAGAGGCAGCTGTTGGTGGTGGTTGCAGAGGCCGATGATGCCTCGCCCCATATCCCCTCCTTGATCTTTGTCCCCTTCTAGGTGCAAGAGATAGTTCCCTGCACGCAGACAGTTTTCACCTCCAGTCCCCTTATCACTCTACCTCTCAGCCTCAGGGTTTCTTCTGGAGGTATGGGAACTTGGCCCTTTGTGTAGGGTAGCCCAGAAGGATCAGTTAAAAAAATTTTTTTTTAAAGTACATTTATTTTTTGAATGAGAGAGTAAGCCGGGGAGGGGTAGAGAGAGAGGGAGGCACAGAATCCGAAGCAGGCTCCAGGCTCTGAGCTGTCAGCACAGAACCCGACTTGGGGCTTGAACTCACAGACTGTGAAATCATGACCTGAACGGAAGTCAGACGCTTAACCAACTGAGCCACGGGCGCCCCCAGAAGGGCCAGTTTAAAACCCCTAGGACTGTGGGAGCCCTTAGATAAATCCCCTAGCAGTGTGTGCTCCGTGCGGTCGCTGGGCTGGCCCCGGTGGGACTGAGCCCTGGGTGCCCACAGAGGCAGCCTGCTGTTGGCCTTATTCACTTCCTTCTCTCACTTTCCATCTCCCTCCTTGTGCTTCCGGGAACATCCTCCAAAATTAACTACCAAGTTCTTGTCCCAGGGTCTGCTTTGGGGAATCCAAATTTAGACAGCAGCACTGGAAGAGAGAAGCAGAAATGGAGAATCTACTTCCAGTGCCGAGAAGCAGTAGACACACTCAGAGATGACCAGATGAGGGCCTGCTGCCTCCTGGGCAACGTTCCAGTCTCCCCAGGCCGACTGGTGGGATGGATGGTTTCCAGTCAGCCAGGTTCCCAGCGTGTCTGGGGGATCCTGAATGACTCTCTGGGCCTTTCAACCTGAAGGCACCTGAGCAGACTTCTCCCCAGGATAGCTGCCATTGTTAAGTGCCTACTGGGTGCCAAGACCTTCACTTGCATTATTTCATATTCTCATGACAGCTTTAAGGGAGGTACTATCCTCTTCTAACAAACAGCACGGTATGGTACTGGCATGGACAGACATGTAGACAACAAGATTTGAATAGAGAACCCGGAAAGAAACCTTCACATATATGGTCAACTGATGTTTTTTTAATGTTTATTTTATTTTTGAGAGAGACAGAGAGACAGAGCACGAGCAGGGGAGGGGCAGAGAGAGGGAGACACAGAATCCAAGCAGGCTCCAGGCTCTGAGCTGTCAGCACAGAGCCCGACGCGGGGCTCGAACTCACAGACCATGAGATCATGACCTGAGTCGAAGTCAGACACTCAACCATTTGAGCCACCCAGGCGTCCCCAGGTCAACTGATTTTTGACAAAAGTACTAAGACTATTCAAAGGGAAAAGGTCCATCTCCTTAGCAAATGGTACTGAGGAAACTGGGTATCCACATGCAAAAGGATGCAGTCCTTCCTCTACCTCATACCATCAACAAAAATGAACTCAAAATTGATCAAAGAGCTAAATCCAAGAGCTAAAACTCCTAGAAGAAGACATACAGGCAAATATTTATGACCTTGGATTTGGCAAAATAGTTTTTTAAATATGACACCAAAAGCACCGGCAACAAAAACAAAATCAGATTTCATCAAAATGGAAAACCTTGGCGCATCCAGGGACATTATCAAGAGTGTGACAAGATAACCCATAGGATGGGAGCAGAGTTTTGCAAATCATATGTAAACAGGATAAACATTTAATATCCAGATTATATAAAGAAATCCTAGGATGCATCGTAGAACAAACAACCCAATTAAAAAATGGGCAAAGAACTTGAATGGACACTTCACCAAAGATATACCAGTAGCCAACGAGCACATGAAAATAGGCTCAGCATCATTAGCCATTAGGGAAAAAATGTAAATCAAAGCTAGGATGCAATGCTGCTTCACTCCCTAGGATTTTGTTTAAAGGAAAATGGTAAGTGTTGGTAAGGATGTTGTTATGAATTGAATTGTGTCCCACTTCCTCAATTCATATGCTGAAGTCTTAACCCTCAGTGTGACCCTATTTGGGTATAGGCTCTTTAGCAGATAATCAAGGTTAAATGAGGTCACAAAGATGGGGACGAAATCTGATAGGATTGGAGTCCTTATATGAGAAGAAGAGAAACTAGATCTCTCTTTCTCTCTCTCTCTCTCTCTCTCTCTCTCTCTCTCCCAAACCCACATACTGAGGAAATGCCATGAAAAGACAGCCAGAAGATGGCCATCTGCAAGCCAGGGAGAGGGCTGTCACTAGAAATTGAATTTGTTAGGGCGCCTGGCTGGCCCAGTTGGAGGAGCATGCAACTCTTGATCTCAGGGTCATGAGTTTGAGCCCCATGATGGGTGTAGACATTACTTAAAACAAACATACAAACAAATTTAAAAAAAAAAAAAAAAAGAATTTTCTAGCACTTTGATCTTGGACTTCCCAGCCTCCAGAATTGTGAGAAATACATTTCTGTTAAGTTACCCAGTCTGTGGTATTTTGTTATAGCAGCATGAGCAGAGTAATACAGATGTAGAGAAATTAGAGCCTTGCTAGTGGGAATGTAATATGACATACCCCTTGTGGAAGACGATTTGGCGATTCCTCAAAAAGCTCAACATAGAACTTACCATATGATCCAGCAATTCCATTTCTAGGTATATACCCAAAGAAACTAAAGCAAGTTCTCAAAGAGATATTTGTACATATTTGTACATCATGTTCTTTGTAGCAGTATTCATGATAACCAAAATGTGGGAAAAAGCCTAAGCATCCATCAACAGATGAATGCACAGATGAAATGTGGAATATACACACAATGAAATACTATTCAGCCTCAAAAGGAAGGCAATTCTGATACATGCTACAATATGATAAACCTTTAAGACATTGTGTTAAGTAAACTAGGTCAAACACAAAAGGACAAACATTATATAATTCCACTTATATGAGGTTCCTAGAATAGGCAAACTCAGAGAGACAGAAAGTGGAACAGAGGTTACCAGGGGCTGGGGGGAGAGAGCAATGGGGAGTTATTGTTTAATGGGCATAGAGTTTCTAGTTGGGACGATGAGAAAGTTCTGGAAAAGTTGGTGATGGTTAGACAACATAGTGAATGTACTAAATGCCACTAAATTGTACAAGGAAGATGGTAAATCTTATGCTATGTGTACTTCACCACAGTTTTTTTAAATTTGTAAAAAATAAATACAAAAACAACAACAAAAAAATGAGAGACTTAAAACTCAGGAAACGACCCGAGTGTCCTTTTCCAGGTGAAAGAGTAAGCAAAGTGTGGCACATCCATACAATGGAATGGACACGAAGGAGTCCACTATTCATACACAGGAGACCTTGGGTTAATCACAAACACATTATGCTGAGCAAAAGAAGACAGCCTCAGAATATGACACCCTGTATAGACTCCACTGTATAATGTTCTTGAAAAGACTACACTAGAGGGATGGAGAGCAAATCAGTGGTCACCAGGGGTTAGAGGTGAGGAGAGTGTGTTTATAAAGAGATAGCATGAGGGAGGTGTTTTGGGAGACGGAATTATTTTGCATTCCGTGGTGATATATATACTCTCATCTGTATACATGTTGAAATTCAGAGAACTACTCACCAAGATGTTTAAAAAGTCAAATTCATTTTTGAAAATTTTTTAAATGTTTATTTATTTTTGAAGAAGAGAGAGACAGAGCGTGAGCGGGGGAGGGGCAGAGAAAGAGGGAGACACAGAATCTGAAGTGGGCTCCAGGCTCTGAGCTGTTAGCACAGAGCCCAACACAGGGCTTGAATTCATGGACCATGAGATCATGACCTGAGCCCAGGCGCTCCAAAAAGTCAAGTTCATTGTATGATAATTCAAAATAAAAAATAAATGAGGCACTCAGATAGATGGAGTGACCTGCCCAGGAGTGACCTGCCCAAGGTCACACAGCTCCTCAGTGATGGGCTGGCGTGTAGACCCAGGTTTACTCGTTCCAAGACTGCCTCGCCTTCACCGGCCCAAGTTGCCTCTCCGAGGGCCAGTGTGAGGGGAGAATGAGATAATGGAGTGAAAGCCCTTTGTAAATAGTTATGGGCTATACAAATGTCAGGCTTCCCAGTTAATCAGGGAACCTAGCTGTTCCTCCAAGCCCCAATTTAATGAACAGCATTTATTATTATTGATCGGCATACTCAATTTTGACCTTCGATATATGAAGAACTGAGGTTCTAAACAACAAAGCAAAGCAAACAAACAAAAAACAACATGTGGTGTCTTCACTCCTTCCCTAAAGGGAAGAGAAGAGAGCTATAAAAAGGAATGTCTAGTCACAGTTTAAAATAAAAAGGTTGTCAGGGTACCTAAGTGTCTCAGTTGACTGTGTGTCCAACTCTTGATTTTGGCTCAGGTCATGATCCCAGGGTCATGGGATCAAGCCCTGAGTCCAGCTCAGTGCTGAGCATGGAGCCTGTTTAAGATTCTTTCTCTCTCTCTCCCTCTGCCCCTCTCCCTGGCTCATGCTCCCTGCACGGTGGCCAGGCCTCTGCAAGGGTTGCGACAAGGTAGAATCATCATCACCAAAGACCAAGGCAGGGTGAGCTGAATCCTCGGAGTGGGGGAGGGGAGGAGCTGGGTGTCCCCTGTCGGGCTAGGGAGGAACACACCAGCTTTGGAGTCAGATGAACCCTGATTCAAATTTTGCCTCTGCCATTCCTTATGATGAGAACTTACACAGTCACTTAAGCTCTCTGAGCCTCAGTTTCCTGATCTGTCACAGGGGGCAGTAATAGCACTAACTTCATAGATTCTATTTTTGTGAAGATTAGATGGTAAAGTTCCCATCTATGCCTAGCATATCAGTAAATACTGATACTAATAAACACTAACAATAGTTTCCAAGCTCTTAGACTCATATATAAAAAGATTATACAAAAATAATTCCAAAGTGAATCACAACTATTACAGGGATGAGAAAAAATACTCACCTCTGTACCATCAGTTTAATGTTCTTTCCCAGTGGGCCACCAAATCCTGATCAGACAGTTAGCTTGGTAGGCATGAACAAAATAAAAGGAAGGGCAGTTCATTGGTTCATTCTTTTGTTTATTTATTCCACCAACGAAGGCCCCATGGTAGGTGCTGGAGATGCACGGGCAAACAGGACAGACTAAGGAGCTTTCTTGGAACTTCAGAACCAGGAGGGCAGACAGACTGTAAACAAGTAATCACAGAAGTGGCCAAGACAATTTAGATAAGCCTAAGTGCTATGTAGGCAAAAAAATCGGTTGATGTATTAGAGTGAACTGGGTGGCCATTTCCATGGGGTGGCCGGGAAACCCTCCTTGGGAAGCTGATATAGCTCAGGCGAGTTCTAAGACTTGAAGAGGGCAGCCATGCAGAGATGTCAGGGGGAGACCCAGGCCAAGACCACAAGGTAGGTGCTGACTCCCTCCAGAGTGGCTGGAACTCTGTGAGCACCAGAAGGAACGACATTCTTTTTTTAAAAATTTTTTTCAAAGTTGATTTATGTATTTTGAGGAGAGAGACAGAGCACATGAGCGGGGGATGGACAGAGAGAGAGGAAGAGAGAATCCCAAGTAGGCTCTACAGTGTCAGTGCAGAGCCCAACATGGGGCTCGAACCCATGAACTGTGAGATCATGACCTGAGCCGAAGTCAAGAGCTGGACGTTTAACCTACTGGGCCACCCAGTTCCTCTGGGAATGGCATTTTTAAATGAGGTTGGGCAGGAGGGCAGGGGCCAAGTCACCTAGAGATGAGTCAGCCTGGGTGAGAAGTTTCAATTTTTCTTAAGTACAATGGGACGCCATGGGCAGGTTCTTTAAAGTTCGTTAGATGTTGAAAATATTTAAAATGATCAGGCTAAAATCTCCAAACTGAGGTTAGCTTTGCCAACGGGCTGTGAATAGTCAAAATCTATTTGGCCAAGGCTGCCCCCTCTGCAGAGAGCAGGGGTGGGCACTGCCTACTTGTGCTTCAGTGAGGCTCCAGTTTGGGGTTTCCATGATTAATCCCTTTTAGAAATCAACATATTATTTGTTCAGATATATTAATGCCCTCAATCCCTTTACAGTCCATTCTTGCCGGCCTGGGACCCACTTTTCCTCTCTCTGCCCATCTGAAATCCCAGCTCTGATCTGTTCAGTGTTAATTTCAGTGGGCAATCTAATTTTCTTTATCACCTTTCATGGTATCCCTAGTTATACCATTTTTTTCCTTATCCCTATTTTAGAAGTAAGGAACTCAAGCTCAGAACCTTGTTCAGAGTCACCTCATGTGATGGTAGCAGAGTCGGGATTTTAACCTAAGCTCATTTGATCTCTCACCATAGGAAGACACCCGGCATCAAAAAGGCCTCAGGTCGAAATCTGAATCGCTGTGTAAAAATACACAGATAATGCCAGATACTCAGGAGGACAGGGGCTATAAGGAAGCAAGAGGAGGTGCTTGCAAACTCAGATAAAGCAAGGAGAGAGACAAAGGCTCCAGAGCCTTATAGCTTCTGCCATCTTCATTGCAGCACACAGCGGGTGGGTAATGAACGAGCAAGATTGACAATGTAGCACAAGCAGCTAAATATAGTCTCAGGTGCCTCAGAGATGAGCTGGGGTGGGAGTGGAGACAAGGAGCCCCGCAACTGACTTTGTTCAAAAGCAAAGATCTGATGGGCGGAGCAAATAGGCTCCCCGCATCTTTGAGAGCATTATGGAAGTGCTAAATCCTGGGGATAAACCTTCAACACGTTGAGTGACTGGTCTTCATAAATGGAACCTTCCGAGAACTGTAAACAGTTTAGTTGCTTAGGGGGCTCATTTCTTCCTTATTTCAAATCCAAGAGCCAACAACAAGAATACATGAAAACAGCTATAAATGACCCAGCATTTAATCCACCTAACTGAAATCCCATTTTTACATGTGGTATATATATTTTTTTATTTAAAAGTTTTTTAAAAATTTTATTTATTTTCGAGAGAGAGAGAGAGCGCAAGCCGGGGAGGGGCAGAGAGAGAGAGGGAGACACAATATTTTGAAGCTGGCTCCAGGCTCTGAGCTGCCAGCACAGAGCCCGAAACAGGGCTGGCATCCACAAACTGCGAGATCATGTCCTGAGCCAAAGTCGGATATTCAACCGACTGAGCCACCCAGGCGCCCCTGCATGTTGTACGCATTTTTCTTTTTAATGTTGATTTATTCTTGAGAGAGAGAGACAGAACGTGAGCGGTAGAGGGGCATCGAAAGAGAGAGACACACAGAACCCAAAGCAGGCTCCAGGCTCTGAGATGTCAGCACAGAACCCGATACTGGGCTCAAACCCACAAACCGTCAGATCACGACCTGAGGTGAAGTCTGATGTTTGACCACCTGAGCCACCCAGGCGCCCCACATATTGTATATTTTTTTTAAAGATTTTTGCAAGGCCCATGATGATTCAATTTCCTGTTGGCATCATGTAAGAAATGCTTTTCTGTGTTTCTTGGTTTTCACAGTTTTGAAAAATACCATTATTATTATTTATTGTATATATGTATATACACATACATACACACACACACACACACACACACACACACACGGTAATTATTATACCATTCTTATTAGTGTTAGGTTGTTTCTGTGTCTTTATACCTGTTAAGCAATTGTATTTTCAAGATGTTCTGATGTTCAGTGAGATTTAAACATTAGTGGAATACAAAGAGAAATGGTTGGCTGATGTAACTTCCTTCTTCCACTGTCTTTGCCATGTTCTCCAACAGCTGTGGACGAATGGAGATGCCTTCTGAAGACTCTTGACAATCTAGAAGACCTATGGGACATGAGCTTCATGAAAGAGCAGAATCTTCAGATACTCTAGAACTGGGCCCCCCTGAGTTATTCTTTTTTTTTTTTCTTCAATATATGAAGTTTATTGTCAAATTGGTTTCCATACAACACCCAGTGCTCATCCCAAAAGGTGCCCTCCTCGATACCCATCACCCACCCCCCCCAACCCCCCATCAACCCCCTGAGTTATTCTTTTATGATACTTTCTACTACTGCAGCTCCCGAATCTTGTAAGTGAGGGGATTAATGAACCCATTTCAACAATCCAGGCCTAGGCTGGCTTAAGGCCAATCTAGGCTCAAGGCCTAGACAGTGGGGGAAGAGGGAAGAGAGTGGATTTATGTGGAGCAAAACAAAGAGACAAGACACGGCAGCCACACAGATATTGGGGATGAGGGCAAAAGTGGCATTAAAGACGACTTTAAAGTTTCTCACCTGTTTGACTAGATGGTAGTGTCTTTAAGCGAGATAGAGGCAATCCGTCGCAGGAAGAGGAGTTTGGCAAAAAATAGAATGTTTAATTATCAAGGCATCTCAAAAAAGTTTAGTTCTCCTGTAAGTATAGGATGATAGGTTCTACTTTTGTGTAATGGATAGTTTCACGTCTCAGAATCCAAAACGTAGACACAATTAGTTTGAAAAATTGCTACTCTGAGGTTACTCTGACTAAAGGGGACACTTCGGTGAAAGCAATCGTGCTGTTTCAGACTTCACCATAGAGATCTCAAAATGTTCAGAGAAAAGAGGAAGCCTCCATGATGGGGGCCCGAAAGGGTGGCAGGGGCCTAGTCTGTATTTAGAGGAGCCTGGAGGGGGACCTGCCTCTCAGGGCCAGTTCTGAGGTGAGGGACTAGGAGCTTGACTGGATTGGGTGGGAGATATTCTTGGAAGGAGCACAGAAAGTCAAGCAAGGCCAACTGAAGCTACAACACAGCCCTGGGATCAGTCCAAAGGACTTGTGTGAGGCTGTAAGGAGATGTGCAGAACCAGGATATGCTGCCATGCAGTTATAGGCTGCATGAGGCTCTGTGTACCATGCAGTGAAGGCCCAGTTTAGGGGACGGGACAGCAGGCCTACAAGAAGCCCAGGAAGGTGTTCTAACAGTAGGTCGAAAACTGATCCAAATAGAAAAGAGGGAGCACCTAAATAAAATAATGTCATTACCCAGGGAATCGACTCTCCAGTGGGTTCTGATTTGAAAAGAGCCTGATCAAAACATGGGACATGAACAAGGAATGGAAAAGATAGACAAAGGACTCTCAGAAGACTATTCTTTTGGCTGAGGAAAGGAGTAGAAAATGTCAGATGACATTACAATGAAATGATGAGCTTTTTAGGAATGTTTTAAGAGTGAATAAGGAGGGGCACCTGGGTAGCTCAGTCAGTTAAACGTCCAACTCTTGACTTCGGCTCAGGTCATGATCTCACATCTTCATGGGTTTGAGCCCCACATTGGGCTCTGTGATGGCAGCACAGAGCCTTCTTGGGACTCTCTCCCTCTCTCTGCCTTCCCCCACTCATGCTGTCTCTGTCTCTGTCAAAATAAATAAATGAAGTTATTTAAGAAAAGAGTGGACTGGAACAAAAAATTAAAAATAGCACTACCCTAAGACCCAGCAATTGCACTACTAGGTATTTATCCAAGGGATGCAGGGGTGCTGTTTCGAAGGGGCACATGCACCCCCATGTTTATGGCAGCACTATCAACAATAGCCAAAGTATGGAAAGAGCTCAAATGTCCATCGATGGATGAATGGATAAAGAAGATGTGGTATATATACAATGGAGTATTACTCGACAATCAAAAAGAATGAAATCTTGCCATTTGCAACTATGTGGATGGAACTAGAGGGTATTATGCTAAGTGAAATTAGTCAGAGAAACACAAATACCATATGACTTCACTCATATGAGGACTTTAACACACACAACAGATGAACATAAGGGAAGGGAAGCAAAAAAAATAATATAAAAACAGGGAGGGGGACAAAACATAAGAGACTCTTAAATATGGAGAACAAACAGAGGGTTACTGGAGGGTTTGTGGGAGGGGGGATGGGCTCAATGGGGAAGGGGCATTAAGGAATCTACTCCTGAAATCACTGTTGCACTGTATGTTAATTTGGATGTAAAATTAAAAAAAATTAAAATAAACTTTAAAAAAAGAGTGGATAAGGAAAAGCTGTGGGGATGAGAGGGGATAATATTGAGAGTTGAGAACCAAATTGCTGACTGATTTTTCTAGCACAGCAGACACTGCAAGGATGTTGGAGAGTTCACAGCAACACCAGGCATGATGGGGAGTTGGGCTCAGAAAACAGGCAGCAGCTGGGATCCCAGCCAACATTATGCCACAGAACCAGTTTGGGAAGGTGCTGGCTGTTGAGACCATTCAACACTGGGTGTCATAACCCATTCTGCCACCTGCACTGGGCCCTGGGTGCTGCCGGTGCTGCTGCCCACGGCCGTAATGGATGGCAGGGTGCAGGTCTCTAGTGAAGGTTAGGTAACCTCCCTGGTTCCAGCTGCAAGGAAATTGGAGGAGCCAGGAACTGGGAGGTTCAAAGTCTATGATGGGAAATGAATTCTGCTTTCTTCAAGGTGGGGAATTTCTCAACCAGTGGAAGGGGCATCAGACCAAATTAAAGATTCACTTTGGTTTGTAGCCAAGAGACTAATGACAGTATGACCAGTTGGAGGCAACTGCAATCATCCTACTTATTTTTTAATTTAATTTTAGAGAGAGAGCACGTGTGAGTGGGAGAGAGGGGCAGAAGGAGAGAGTCTCAAGCAGGCTGTGCGCTCAGCACGGAGCTCAACACAGGGCTTGATCCCACGACCCCAGGATCATGACCTGAGCCCATATCAAGAGTCAGACGCTCAACTGACTGAGCCATCCAGGTGCCCCTGCAATCGTTTTAGAGAAAAATGAAGAGGACCTAGACTCCATCCGTGGGAGTGGGAATGGAGAAGAGGGTACAGGTTTTAGTGAGAGCACATCTGTGGAATGAATAGTGTTTAATGGTTAATCAGACACGGGGGCAAAGAAGAGGAGAGCATCTAAAATGCTTTTTGAATGACTGTGGCTTCGGGAATTGGATGAGTGGCAATGCCATTAACCGCGAGAGGTCATCCAGGAGGAGGGTTATGTTTTGGGAAAATGGAAGGAAAGTCATCGTTGACCTGTTGAGTTTGAAGTGCCTGTGAGACACACAGCCAGGGATAGACAATGGACACATTTGGATACCACTATCCTGAAGACAGTTAACTATGCAGTGGTGTGCTGGTAACAACAGGCTCTCCACGGAAAGGAGGCTCTGATTTGTAGCATTTCCCAATTCCTGTGGTGTAAACACACCCACTATGGCCAATTTCAAACTACCAACATGAGGTTACCAAAAGTGGATCTGGGAAGAGATGCGCACAGGCCGGTCTCAGGAGCCCACTGGAGGGTCTGGCCCGCTATTGTGACTCCAGGTGAGGATGCCGTCTCTCAGACAAAGCAAAACTTCAAGAATGGAATCTTCAGGGCAGACTGAGATAGAGGAGCCCTTCCAAGGCATAGGAGTTGAGAGAAGGAAAACCAAGAGAGAATGGGCACTGCAAGATCAAGCCCACGTCTGAGCCCTGTGGAGCTCTCCAGAATTAAGTTCCATATTCATTCGTTTTCCCAGGATCCTCCGGCTAGACTATGAGCTCTTTGAGGGGAGAGATTTAGTCTAACGCGGCTGTGTCCTCTAGGCTGGCACACAACAGGCACTCAGCAGTAATGTCACTAATATCTCAGGGAAGGTTCATGTCCACCAGTTTCACGAGGCAACACAAGAATAACGAGATGTCCGTTGCAAGATGTTTTGGCTCAAGGTAGGGAAAAAAACTCCTTAGCAAGTCTTGAAGTAGACACCTCTTGTGTTGTCTGTCTCTCATTCTTCTGGGAACGGCTACCCTCCGTTCCGATGGGGGTTCTCAAGGCGGTCACTGTTGTCCACACGAACGTGCCCATTGGTCCAGGTATGGGCCCCTGACCCAGTTGGGATTTGGGGAATCTGAGCTTGGAGTGAGTCCCTCTTGCGTACGTAGCAGCTGTGGGAGAAGAGGTGGCAGAGTGTTGGCACTGTTTTCCTGCCACAGGAGGGGAGTCCTCGGAGAGGCAGAGAATCCCAGCAGTGCCTCCCTGGTTCCATTCTCAGGTCCAACCGCATCCTTAGCCCTTTCTTCTGTTGTATTACATAGCCTCATACCTGCCAGTAAGTTTCCCTTACCTAAGCAGAAGCTGCATCTCTGTACTCTGCAGCCTAGGGCACTGATTAATACTCAAGCCGATCTCCCCAGATATGTAATGTCATCTGTGTGAAAAGAAGGTGTTCGCTATTGAAGTATTCACACAGTTTGACCACTTGAAAGGGGTTTAGAAGAGGATGCTTCTGCTGAGGGAGATGGTCCTAAATTAACAGCCAACAGTAGCAGCTACCTCCTTGTGAGTGCTTGCTGTGTGCGTGGTGCTGTGAGCTGAGCAAGGTGGGTTTGATCCAGGTTCATTAAGACCTCAAAGTTCTTAATAACTAAGCTAGATATTCTTAAACTTAAAAAAATTTTTTTGGGGGGCGCCTGGGTGGCTCAGTCAGTTAAGCATACGACTTCAACTCAGGTCGTGATCTCATGGTCCGTGGGTTTGAGCCCATGTTGGGCTCTGTACTGACAGCTCAGAGCCTGAAGCTTGCTTCAGATTGTGTGTCTCCCTCCCTCTCTCTCCCCTCCCCTGATCATGCTGTGTCAGTCTCTCTCTCTCAAAACTAAGCAATAAACATTAAAAAAGTTAAAAAAAATTTTTAATGTTTATTCATCTTTGAGAGAGAGAATGAGCAGGGGAGGGGCAGAGAGAGAGACAGAATCTGAAGCAGGCTCCAGGCCCCAATGCGGGGCTTGAACTCATGGAGTGTGAGATCATGACCTGAGCTGAAGTCGGACCTCAACCGACTGAACCACACCAGGCGCCCCTAGATATTCTTAAACTTTTTTACTCTAAAGATCCCTAGATGATCTTAAAAATTGAAGACCTCAAAGAATTTTTGTTTTTGTGAGTAAATATCTACATTTACCATAATGGAATGTAAACCAAGAAATTAAAAAGATTAAAAGAACAAAAACCATCACATGTTAACATAAATATTTTTATTAAAAGCCACTATTTTTCAAAACAAAAAAAATTAAAGAGTGGCATGATTTTACACTCTGCATATCTCTTTTATATCTAATAGAAGACAGCTGGATTCTCATGCCTGCTTCTTCATTCAGTGCGTTACTTTGGTTGAAGTTTGTAAGGAAAAGCTGGCCTCATACAGACATGTAGTGGAAAAGGAACTTCATGAATCTCCTGAAAGAGTCCAGGAACCCCCAGGAGTCCTCAGACCCTTGTTTGAGAACCGCTACAGAAAACTCGACTTTCCCAGCTAAAGACTACATGATCACCACTGAATTAGTTTTAGAACTGGCAATTCCTTCATCGCCAAGTCTTTTTTGTTTAATCTCTGCCCAACACGGGGCGTAAACTCATGACCCCAACCAAGATGGAGTTGCATGCTCTACTGACTGAGCCAGTCAGGCGTCCCCATGGTTAAGACATTTTGAACAAATTACAAAAGATGGTGGTGATAGAGGCAACTTGAATTCTCTTTTTCAATTCCATTCTAAGTGACACCAATTTTCAACTTGAGCCTACAAATTATTCTTTTGCCAGCCAAAATTACGTATTAGATTTTTTCAGGTTTATTTTTCTAAACTAAGAAGAGAAAGCAACATGTCACACATGGTCAAAGTTAACATTTGTATAGTGGTTTTACATTTTACAAAGCCTCTCTCTGTGCGCATATGATGCCTTTTAGCCGTTTTCTAAAGGGAAAGGAAGAGCAGAGAGATGACCTACCCAAGGCTGCCATCAGCGAGCGGGCTGTGGATCGGGATCTCTGGTGACCAAGCGGCAGACTCACAGGACAACTCTGCTCTAATGAACAAACATGTCACTTTCAAAAGCTGGCTTTCCAGCCTTTATGTTCACTTTTTTCACATACACAAGAGACAGCATCTATTCTAGAATCCAACTGGATTTTATTTGACACAGAATACAATATGGCTGCAGGAAGAGCAAACTGAAAAGACAAAGCAGAAAAGACACAGTTCTATCTAATTTATACTTAAGTAACAGGAGGGCAAGTCATTAAATGAATAACAGAACAGTTGAGCTCGATGGAAGAATTTTCTTTCTAGTGCCCATACCTGAAAGACAAAGTATATCATTTTATTAATTCCTTAGTAATTTCCTGTTTGAGGCTATAAAATCTGCTAAAAACACATGAGGAAATGTGATGAAAACCTTCTCTGCCCCTTTCATTTTGTCCTTTGTAACATTTTACCTACTACCGCCTTCTTTAAAAAAAATTTTTTTTAATGTTTATTATTTATTTTTGAAAGCGAGAGAGACAGAGCACAAGTAGAGGAGGGGTACAGAGAGAGGGAGACATAGAATTCAAAGCAGGATCCAGGCTCTGAGCTGTCAGCACAGGGCCCGACATAGGGCTTGAACCCATGAACCGTGAGATCATGACCTGAGTTGGATGCTTAACCGACTGAGCCACCCGGGTACTCCTACCTACTATCCCTTTCTTAGTGATGGTCCCTCCATGGGACTCACCTATACCCGCCTGACTCTCCCAGTCACCAGATATGCTGGGCAGTATTAGGGAAGCAAGAGGGAAAAGTAGGAGCCAGTGGCTATGAAAGGGAACTGTCCTGTTGGCTCCAGTCAGCGGCTCAGACACCCCTGAGCACTCGGCCTCCCTTCCGCTTGCAGGCTATTTTCACTTCAACTCTGCTAACTCAGGCAAATACAGGGAATAGTCATTGAACAGCCTTCAATTTCAAAATCTATCACCAGGTCCAATTTCCAGCCTGATCACATTCAGAAAGAGAACTGTAGAGAGGTATGGATTTCAGGTAGTTTCTGATTTCCCCAAAAGCCAAAATTTGGCTCTAACAAGATTGTAAAAATAAACAGGGCCGGGAAATTTCTTCTACATATAAATGGATTTCTTGAACAAAAATCCTTCCTTGTTGTCTTACTCAATCTTTGTCCTGTTTTTTTTTTTATAATGTTTTTTATTCATTTTTAAGAGAGACAGAGACAGAGTGTGAGCAGGGGAGGGGCAGAGAGAGAAGGAGACACAGAATCCAAAGCAGCTCCAGGCTCTGAGCTGTCAGCGTAGAGCCCAATGTGGGGCTTGACCCCACGTACCTTGAAATCATGACCTGAGCAGAAGCTAGATGCTTAACCAACTGAGCCACCCAGGGGCCTCTGTCCTGGTTCTTTCTGAATAGTTAGCCTCTGATTAAAATACTTTGATACATGGGTGGACCCCAGGGCAATGAAATTCTGGGTCATGGCTTCGATCAGCCCAAAGGACTACTAGATCTTTTTTGCATTTCCACAAGAAATCCACTTGAATACTGTCTACAAAAAGTTGTGCCAAATTCCATACAGGGTAGAGCTCCAGTGTTTGTTAGTGGACTGTAGAGCAACCCAGAAGTTGTCCATCAGATTAAAGAATGCCGCAACTTGTTCCCTAGGAATTTGTTTTCCCAATGTACCGTTAACTGCGGGATAAAGTGGTGCTGTCAGAGCCCAACATGAGGAATTCTTCACACACAGCCCCCCCTTCTAGGCTCAGTCCTGGGAATATTCCATGGGAAACATGGGACAGTTGTGGTCCAAAACGGAATTCGGAGCCTGCTCCAGGGCAGAGCCAGTTATGAAGGCCTCTTCAGAACGTAGAAAAGTTCCTTGATACATATGACTTCATGGTTTTACACAGAATGCAAGCTCCCTAAGGAGGGGGAAGGACTGTCTCATATGTTTTTACATCTTACACATTATGCATGCTGAATGAAGAACAATGGTAGGAGTTAAACACTGAGTATTTGACAGGTTTCTTAAAAAATGAACATGCATTGGGTAAGAGTTCCAAAATTCTTTACCAAATAAATAGGTCTAAAAGCAAAATATCGGTACCAATAACGGATTTCTAAACATTTAACAAACTAAAGAATCCCAATTTTTGTTTTATAACTCTCATTATATCCTGTTAATCAAAACTCACGTTTAAATAAAAACCCCCTTTCTCATAAAAAATTTGATAAAGAAAAGGATCAAAAACTCAACAGCAACAAAAAAGGGCAATTCACAGAAAAAGAGGCATAAAAACATGATGAGTAGCCCAATCTCACTCAAAATTCAGAAAAGGCAACTGAATACTAGTTTTCAACTATCAGACTAGTGAAGGTGGCAAAGTGCCATAAGAGAGCGTTGACAGGAAACGGAGAAGGGGGCATTCTGTTGCATTGTTTAGAGGGAGCGTCAATCAGAATGCATTCTTGGGAAAGGAAAATCTGACAATATCAAAAATAAAAAATGGGGGGGGGGTGCTTGGGTGGCTCACTTGGGTAAGCATCAACTTTGGCTCAGATCATGATCTTATGGTTCGTGAGTTCGAGCCTCACGCTGAACTCTGACTTTGTGCTGTTAGTGCAGAGCCCGCTTCAGATCTTCTGTTCCCCTCTCTCTGCATCCCCCCGACCCCAGCTTGCTGTCTCTCTCTCAAAACTAAATGAACATTAAAAAAAATGTTTTTTAAATAAAAAAATAAAAAATAAAGAAGGTACACATTCTTTACCCAGAAAGTCCTCTTTTAGGAACTACTGCTACAAATATACACGCATATATTCACAAAGATTCATGTGTAAGGATGTTCATCCCTACATACTAACAGTGAAAAATTTGAAACCCAAATGTCTATCAACGGGGACTGATTAAATAAATTATGGTACATCAACATAAAAAAATGCAACCATCAGAAAGGATATATGTGGATATAGAAAAACTCTAAAATGTATGAAATGAAAAAGCAAGGTGAATTACTGTGTAGGATGCTCATATTTATATTAAAATTATACATGTATATCTACCCGTGTACATGCAAGCATGCGTGTGGATAGTCAGAAGTACTAAGAAGCTGACGGTCACCTGTGAGACTGGGATTAGGAGTCTAAGGTGGGAAACTAATTTTTTCTGGTATGCCCTCTTGACTATTTGAATTTTAAAAAATCTACCATGTCATGTTCTATTTATATAATAATTTAGTCGATATAACCGTAAATACTATATCAGAATTAATCAGCATGAGATAAACCAATGAAACAGGATCGGTGGATGTAATTCTAGCCCAAAGGAAAGATACCTGACATTGGTGAGCCCCTGGATCCTTATTATGGATGTGATTCTGGAAATATTTAATAGTTAGCAGATTCTCCTATATTCTACTTTCACAGACCCTGGGAGCTGGCACACTCTAGGATGCCACACCTTGGTGCATTTTCCTCACAGATGAGTCCTTGCTTAACCAAAAGTTAGTCTGTAAAACAAGGTATGTTTCATGTGTCCATCTCCTGAGACTATGCGCCCTCCAGCCCGGGGTGAGTCAAAGAAGGGCACGGACCATAAAACCCAGTCTTATGACGTCAAAACAGCCAGAGACACCTACTTTTGGAATTCCCACTCTCTGTTGTCCAACGGACACACCTGCCGTGTTTTGAGCCAGCGAGAGATGCAGTGGAAGTGAAAAGCATGCTGGAAGAAAAGACACATTTTATTAAAAATCATCCTGTGCGGGCTTGGCCATCCACTGATAATACGTCTCAGGGGCACTGGAGTGGTGACACACGGGGCTGGAGAGCAATGGGAGACAACAACGGGAGGCAAAAGGTCAACAACTGCTTACGCCGTGGTCAGGTACAGGCCACGTTCACTGAAACATCTGTTAAAAATGTTGTAACCACTGAAAGAAGAAACTACTTAGGAAGCACGGTACATGGTCTACCGGTATGCTCTCTCCCCTTCCCTTAAGGGAAGGTGGAATGTGGCCTCCGGGTCTTATTTGGCTGCAAGGGAAGGCTTCTACTTTCCTGTACTTTCCTCAGACACAAGCCGGGAGCCCTTGAGCACACGCAGATTTGAAACTTCCCCCTGCGTGGTCCCCAACTGCCCCTCCCCCATCTTGGAGAATGGGGACCCCGGGAGCAGCGTCTTTTTCCTCAGCCTGGGGTAGCACGCTGCCACTGCCACCCACCCAGAGCTGAGACAGGCACTTCCCCAATCTTCCCACACCCAGCTCAACTCTGTTCCAAGGACCTCATTTCCAGATTTGCTCAAAGATGTACTGATATTACAATAGCTCAGTACTCAGGAAGCCTTTAAGGGGTGAGGCATGTCCTTTTAAAAAGGAAAGAGATAGAAAATTAGGGTAAAAGGAAGCATGATGACGGACAAACTGCATACAAGCAGCTAAAGGAGCATCAAATGGTTTATTTCGTGATCGAGGCAAGAAGTAAAACGGCAAGAATACTAAGAAAGCTGGTAACTGACAGAGAGCTACGAGGCGGCTTTCAGGTTTGGGGGAAAGGAAAAGCTGCACGCAGTGGGTTAATGACATGTAGACACTAACCACACCACCACTGCCTGGACCTTTGCTCTCCTCCCTCTCCGGGAGCAGAGTGGTAAGACAGCAGCAGCAGGTGTGGTTTCCTCTCGCCTGTGAGGGGCTGGCTCAGGTGGGGGACAGGGGAGTAATGTGGGCACCCTGACAAAATAATGAAAACTTTCACAAACTTGACTTAACAGCAGCCTTGAAATCTGGTCAGCAAGGCTACCAAAACATGCATGGAACTTCAAGAAGAGTCACTGAGTGGATTATTATCACGTGCGTTGTCTTCTGATAAAGACAAGAACAGAATTCAGTAACTAAAAGTGGAACCCACAGCTAGTACGCCATGGATGCTCAACAGGACAAATACTTTCCCAGAGTGAGAGCTTTCACGCGATCCCTTTCGCACCACTCCCTAACCCTCACGCAGCTCTTTGTAAAAAAGAGAAGAAACAAAATTTCTAAAAAGCAGAAGGCGGAGGCATTTTTCTCAATGACCAGGTGGCAGGGACACCTAAGAGTATTCAAGACCCCTCTCTCCATGTCCCCCCTCCCCCATCAGGCATCGGGTCCCTGTACGCTGCAGCTACCGCAGAAGATGGAGGGAAAGAGGCTGTGTGGCAGGTGACAGCAATCGCTGGACCACCTGGTCCCAACTTTCTTCCTGTTCATGACCTAAGGTCTGCTCATAGGTATGTTTAGCAGTCTTAAAGTACGCTGACCAGTGCTTTACACTTTACAGAAGATGCTAACACGTATCACCTAACTGGAGCCTCAGAGCAATCGGGACAGGTATTATTACCTTCATCGTGCAGACAGGGAAGCAAAACCCAGACAAATCGCGGGACTTGCCAATTCACGGAGCTGGCGAGAAGACCCAGAACTAGAAGCCAGCATTAGTCCGAAGGTTTCTGCCGCACCGTGCCAGCTCTCCCTTATGGCAGGCTCCCTGAGCTAGGCTCTCTGTAGCCAAATTTAAGGGCAACTTCACTCCCTTTTCCTTCCACCAAAAAAATAACATGGCTTTTAGTACATGCCTGAATGTCAGGCAGAGCAAGGAACCAGATTATGTTTTCTTTCTTTATCCCCATAGACAACAAAGGCATCCCCTGGCCACTACAGGCTACTGTGAAACTCCTCAAAGGGCCCTGGCAGAATTCAGAAGGTGCACCTCAAGGCACGGGGCTTGGGGGAGCGGGGAGGGGAGAGCCTCAGCCTGATGGGGAAAAGTACTGACAGCTGCCATCTGCTCAGTAACCACCAACACCCCAAATTTGTATTTATATGTATTTATTCAACAAATACTTATGTCTACTATGTGGCAGAAGAAAATCATTTTATCCTGTTTATAACTCTGTGCCTACATGAGGGAGCCCAGGCTTAGGGATGTCAAATACCTTGCTTGGAAGTCACTTAGCAAGTGAGTCCAGGACAGGGAATGGGGGTCTGACTCCAGAGACTCTTAGGCCTGTGCCATGCTGGGAGCTGAAGTTCCTCTGTCCCCTTGGCACAGGAGGCTCGGACAGGACAATTTTAGCTCCCGTGACTAGGACTATATGGCTCTACAGATGAATTTTTAACACATGCTAGAAATAACATATTTGATGCTGTTATCCTTCACAGCTGTCACACCATGGAAGGCTGTACATTCTGTCCAATGATGCTGGACAAAACATTTCTGGCATGAGCCATGTTAAAACAAAATCCCAACTTAGTACATTTGCCATACTTTAAAACACACGCAGGCCCTTGAATATCAATTTATTCACCAAACTTAGTTCCACAAGGTATCTAGCACTTTAACGAAAAAAAAAAAATCTGTTCGGAAGGTAAGGATTTCTACCAACAGGAGAATATTCCAAACACTGCCACAGGCTTTGAAGGCAATTCCCAAAGACGAATCCCCAAAGCGCTAACAAAAGTGGGTCCGCTTTATAATTAAGACAATATGGTGCCCCTGCAATAAGTAGTAATTTTTCATCTGTAACAGGCGAATAGTACAAAGATTTAAAATCTTTTTTATTATTTGTATACCTTTTGGGAGAAAGGTGGGCTAGTCATTTTTTTCCTAGTTATTTTCAAGACTGGCAAAGCAGGAAAAGTAGTAATATGTTTACATGCCATGCTGATAGGGAAAGATGTTTCCTTACATTACAGACTCCCCACGCAACAGTGCACTCTTCCGAAGTAGCAGACGCCTGGTTAGCTTGACATTCTATGCCTGCGGGAAGAAGAACGACAGGATCACTGGACCTCAGGAGCAACGACCCTTCAGTCCATAGCAGCCCTCCCTGCACAATTACAAAAGGACATGATTTGGGCAGGGGCGAGGGTGGTACAAACCTGAACAAAATCTCAAGTGGTTAACTAGTTATAATTGTTTTTGAATGAGTACAAAAAAGGGGTGAAGAACAGAAGGCAGAGATGTGACCTAACAGTTTGCTCTGCAATGATTTCCTATCCTTGTTCACAGACTGAGTTATGAAGGAAAAGGCACATTTTAGTCCTCATCATAACCTGACCTGTCCAAATGAAAGTGATTACTCCTAATTTGGGAAATTTAGTAAATTCTTAAAGCTACCTCGTAATTCTGCCTGTTCTGAGAACTGGTATCTTCTCCCTACTCTCGGCAGATGCTGTCTCGCAGGCCCTCACAACAAGAAGGCATAGCTGGGCAACAAGCTTCAGTCCCTAGAGGGGTCAGGCAGACGTGTGAACTGGGACAGAAGCAAAATAAAGGAGAGAGAAGAGGCCTGTGGCAAACCGTAGCATATGCTATGTGAAAGCAGCAAAACTCAAAAGTCTTTAAAACACTGTGAAGCAAAGCAAATCTGTAAGGCCAATGGGTTAGAGATTTGGGGCACACGACTTGGTGATGCTTACTACCTCGGAGGTGATTTTGTCTGGTGACTACATACAGCAAACTACAGCAAATATACCCAAGTACCAATTTCATAGAAGGGGAAGAGAGGGGAGCTGAAATAGAATACAAATCTGAGATCAAGAACTGATGAGTAAAACTCTACTGGGGATAAATATTCAAGGAACAAGAATTACTAATGTATCATTTGCGGTCTCTGAAGGTGGTAACTAAATGGAGTCTCCCATTTGAAGAGTAAAAAGGTTCAGGAAAGACTGTTTAATAGGAGACAATTACTTCAAACTTCCATCGGTGGAAAACAGTAAAACTGTAGGCAAATACTGCTGAGATTTGAATGGGTATATTTGGTCTTAGGGGAAGAGATATACCATATGGGTTTTTCTCCACCCTTCAAAAATATGAAAGGCAAAGGATCTAAAATCACAGAACTTCCTCCTGCTATCCACATTCACCCTAAAGAGAGTAACTGGATTTTCCCTTTGATAGGACTGGACAATCTAGGATCTGTGCAGTATATTCAAGGATTTACTGGCGCTGTGACTGCACTACCGTATTCAAAAGGAGAGAAAATAAAACCTGATGTTCTTCAGGTTGGATCCTCTCACTTAGGTGAGAACAATGTATTATGAAATCAGCTAAATAAGAGGCATAATTATTTAAATAAATAACAACTGTTTCCAAGTACATTATCATGTTTAAATTTCTCCAGGTCAAGGTATTTTTAAGGGACTCTGTCTTTCTATGCCAAGTCCAAAGTACTCTTGGTACTTGAATAAGCAAACAAAACCCATTTCTACAGAGAAAATGGGGAGCAAATACATATGTATTCTTTACCTGACAATTCCTAACAAAGAACAAAAATATATAGGAGGAAGAGGATTGCAATTTAGAATGCCAAATAAGAACGGATATGGCATGGGAAATTACTAAATATGAGTGTAAAATGTTCTCGAATAGGAAATGTTCTGGAGCTGTTGGTGCAGAGTGAGTATAGGAGTTGAGTAGTTCATTTAAACAGGGAAACTAACTGTTTACTGTCAGCCTAGAGCAGACAATCAAGCAGCACATAATAGGTTCCTGTCATACCCCTGCAAAGGCAGAAGCTTACTGCATGTGATACATAAAGCTTAGGGACTTTTAAACTTCAATACAAGAGCATTACCACAAAGGACTGCTAGGGAAGCAAAGGCTTCATCTTGGACAGATTTCACACTTTCAAAACAGGCATGGACATGTGGTTTAGGAAGAGGCTAACTTCTCCCAGCAAAGGCTGGGTCTAAGCCCTTCTGGACGCCCTTTTCATCTGGAACAAAACTACCTGAGGTAATGGAGAAAATAACACCTAGCAGACTGTGTATTTTTAGAATAACCAAGAAACGGAGCAATGTAAAATAAATACAAAGCTGTAAGAGGGCATGCAGTATCAATTTTGACTCAAAAGAGGAAGTCTTCAGACCAAGAATGCTTTATGGAAGAATCTAACCGGGGCACAGCCATAATCACTCTTATTTATTTACAGCTGTATATATAATCATTCATTTAATGCCAGACTTTATTAGAAAATGGCCATTGCTAAATCAAGATTCTTATTTTCAGCTTTAACAAAAAGTCCTTTTACAAGGATCATAATCCATTTATTTTCTAATGGAAGACAAGCCCAGTTGTAGCTACCAGATTACTCTTTAGTGTTTGTAATAAACAAAAGGGTATGTTTCTTAAGGGTAAAGGCTTGATCTCAGTCACTGTTTTTATCTTATCAAAATGCCCAGGATATGAGTATTCACTGAATGAATAAAAGACATGACTTGAAAACAGGTTCTTCAGTCTAGAGAATAATCTGATGGTTACTAGAGGAGAGGAGAGTGGGAAGATGAGTTAAATAGGTGATGAGGATTGAGGAGTTTACTTGTCATGATGAGCACAGGGTGATGTATAGAACTGTTGAATCACTACTGTCACCTGAAACTAACAGAACACTGCGTATTAACTAACTGGAATTAAAATAAAAACTTTAAAAATAATTAAAAAAATAATAAACTTCTCAATAAAAAAAAAAGACATGACTTAAACACACTTTCATAATTTTTTGTTATAAGAGTTCAATATTCTCAGTCACCTGGCTGACTCAGTTGGTAGAGCATGTGACCCTTAATCTCAGGGTCATGAGTTCAAGACCCACATTAGGTATGGAGCTTACTTAAAAAAAAAAAAGAGTTTCATATTCTACTGCTTCATCTAACATTTAAAATAAATGATAAAGCCAGTAGGTATCTAACTGAAGACCTACACTGATCCCTCAAATGTTCCACTCTAAGTCAGAATATCAGTGGCCTTTGTCTGTTGTGGTCCTCCCAAGAAGTACATTCTCTTGCATCCAGAAAGACACAAAATGACTTAAATATAGAAAAAAAAACAAAAAACAAAAGCAGTGTTATTTGAAATCACTAACTATTTATAGAAGAGAGCCCAAAGAAAATAAAATTTGCTTTGGGCACAACTACTTGTGAAAATGCACGGCAACAAAATTGGCAAACATATAATCAAAGACCCCACCCAAACACATTTAAAACTGTGCATGTGTTTCTCCGTGATGGGTTCCTTCTATCTCTATTAAACATCATGGTAGCTGCTATCTGCTGTTGTGTGAGAAGGTAAACAGGGTCAAAACTCAAAGAAACCAAGGGCAATAAACTACCACACATGTTACTTGACTGGTGCTTTCCAAGTTGCGACAATCACACACTATTCCCCTACTTTGTATTTTTATTATTCATAGAGCAAGTATTTAGTGAGAACCTATTATGTACTGGACACTATGCTAGATGCTGCGATTTAGCAGTAAATGATCAAGAACTAACTAAATTAAATAGCTACTACAAAGGAAACTATAGGAGGTGGTTGGAATATTATCAGAACTGTCATAGCCTGTATATATGTTAGTATGGTTAGGAAAACGTTTCTGAGCAAGTTTAAGGTGAGATCTAAAGACCAGCTATGGATTAGTTTTGCATTTCCCAATAAAGTAACCGCTAGCCTCATGTGGCTACTGAACACTTCATATGTGGCTAGTCTGAAATGAGATGTGCTCGAAGTGTAAAATACATTTCAAAGACTTAGTACCAAAAAAAAAAAAGTAAAATAGTTCACTTTAAAATATTACTTACATATTGAAATGAAAATATTCTGGATATAGCAGGATAAATAAGTACAAATCATCGGTTTCTTTTTATTTTAATGTGGGTACCAGAAAATTTTAAATTATGTATGTACTTGGCATTTGCGGCTCATATTTAGACTGGAGACTAACGGGTTAGACAAAGGTAGTGGGGAGAAGAGGGAGAATATTCCAGGCAGAGGGAACAGGATATGTAAGGGCTCTAAAAGAGAGCATGGACACTTCAAGAATGAAAAGTAAACCAGAGAAACTCCCATAGTGAGCAGGAGAGTGGTACGAGATGAAGCTGGAGACGAGGTGAGTGATTTTCAAACTAAGTGCCTATAATTTCAACTGGAGAAAGCTGAAATTTCGTTGCTTGTATCTGATCTCACTAACAGACCATTTTAGTACCTGGATGAAAAAGTAACCTCGGCTGTTCCTGACATGATCAATATTCTCGCTCCTATTACTATAAGGATACTTAGTCCATCAACAGCTATAATCAAATCCACCATGTATTGGCTACCATGTGTGATGGAATCTGTAGGAGATTTAAACAGAATTTCTTTAGTGCAATTAGTTGCCTATTTAGATGTTGGCAGCAATGTTCTCTAAACTTTGGGGCTAACATTGAATTCCTTACTTCTTTGGCTTCTTTTCTTTATAAATCTTGCCAAGCAAAAACTAGCTTTGATAGAATATTTTAGCTCAAAGTTTATTTTCTCCCTTTCACTATTTTTGCCTTTGAGTCTGGGTATGAGATCGGAAATATAGAGGAATAATCTACAGTGCCTCTGTGTCCACAATTCATTCTAAATGTGTGCTTGCCATCTTTAGATTGAGTAGATTTATTCTGAGAGATGAGTATGCCTCCAGGATATCGTTAAATCTACTCTATTTCAAACATACCAATGGACTAGATGCAGAAGACACCAAGTGTTCTGACTGTGCTTTATATCTCCTTGTGAAGAAAAAAACCGGTCACATCAAGATAGCCACAATCTCTGTTACCTTCTCAATCTCCTCCCATCCTCCTCCAATTACTTACAAAGATCCATGATGTGGTTCCTGCAGATGGCACAGTTATCAACCACAATATCCCAGGCCCAGAGAGCTACTGCATTCCACTGCAAAGAGAAAAAGGGGGGAACAAGACACTCTCCTTGTAACACAGGCACGCACACTCTTAGGATTGCACACTGCGGCTGCAGTTAACCCCTCCGTGGTCACAAAGACCACCAAACACAAGAGTTTGGGGATATTACATGACTCTTATTTTATCAGAGGGCAACAGCAGGCTACACATAAGCTCACCCATTCTCCAAAAGGTTGAGTATATGAACACAGAAATTAAGGAGTCATCTTTATTTTTTCCTACAGCTTAAAATAATTTAATCGACAATATCAATGTAAGAGATGAGGAATAATTTTTAAGTGCCTGTTTTAGGTTTAATAAGCCCAAACTCGAATTTCTGTACAGGTTTCTCCTGAAGAGCTCAATTTCTGCATAGATCAGTATCTGCTTTTCAAGGCAACTTTGCAAGCATGAGGAGGGAGGTGAAAGCTAGGAACAGAATGGACTAAGATGATGATTGGATCATAAAATGGGTAATCGTGGGATAAGCTGGATAACTACCCAGTGTCAGTACACAGAAGAAGGTCATCACTTAAATCACACAAGATTATTTCACAACGAACTCTAGAATTCACTAGAATTTTGTCTAGGTCCTACCGTCAAATAAACTGATGTTCTCACCGCTTACATGCTCAGACTCATATTGAGTTAAGATAATTCCAATCAAGAGTTTATCTAAAAGCACTATTTAAGTAATTCAACCTTTTGGCTTCTGCAATTATAAAGATTCCCAAACTCCCTTTTCATCCACTAATTTGGTGCCACTTCCAAAACCTTCAGCTCGTTCAAACCCAATTCTCCGTGTCTAGTTAAACTTCTCCAGCACTTTTCAGCCGACACCTTCAACTTGAAGGGAAAAAAAAACACCCCTATTTCTATTCTTCAATATGGCTGCTGGCTGTAACTGAGCATGCAGTGCCCACAATGAAACACCAAAAAGCACTGGGAGGGGGAATATTGTCAGTGTTCAGCCAGATGTTCCAGGAATAACATCTTCCCTATTTCAGAGTCTTCATTTGAACAGATTTATTTTATATTATGTGGGAATCGGTACTTTTCTCCCCAACTGTTGGCAAACCCACTGTAAGGCATTTCATGCAAAAAGACACGTTCCACGTTTTTGCTTCCCCACTTTCACCCGGTCGTTCGCCACTAGTACTCAACCCTTCCTAAATGACACAACGTTTGGGCTCGCATTTTCTAACAAATTCCACCATGCTTTTTTTTTTTTTTGGACAGAGGGATTCTGGATTATCACCACAGGACTGGGGCGGCTGTATGACTGACCAACAGACCTCTTAGAAGAACCAAGAGTTGTTAGACTGGCGACACTTTAACTCGGCGGGGGCGAAGGCTAGAGAGAGGGCTAAGGGAGGCCTCGATTAGTCGAGGAACGGTTTGGGGTCCCTCAGAGTCAGAGAGACCCCGAGCTTCGGGAAGGGGCGGGGCAAGGAGATCACCAGTCGGGCTCCTCAGAGGCCTCCAATGCGGTAGGAACTCAGGTCCCGGCTTTCGCCGCACTGCCCCCATCCTCCACCCACCGCATCGCTCCGACTCCCCCTTCTATCCACCCCACCCACTCCTCCCCACCCCTCCACCCCTCCACCCCTCCAGTGACAGCTCAGGCGCTTGGCTCCCTTAGCCAAGTCGCAACCCCGAGCATCTCAATAAGCACATCCGTGATTGGTCCCTCAGACTCCAGGCGAAACCAACACTGCCATTGGCAGTGGGCCGCTGTCACGCCGATCAACTCTAAGACCCGCCCCCCCGCTTCCTTTTCTGGTACCCGGTCCCAGGAACGCCCTGCAATGAAGCCCTTTCCTCCGCGCCTTGGTCATCCTCGGGCCTGCCAGCCAGATCCGCGCCTCTCTAGCTTCCCTGAGGAAGGCGCTGGCGAGACCCAACCTTTTTCACTTCAAAGCGCTTCTTGCCCGCGCCGCTGTTGGTGCCGCTCGGGGTATCCACATCCATCGCTGCCGCCATTTTGGAAACACACGGTCTGTCGTCCGGCCACTGCGCCTGCGCATCAGCGCACGCCTGGCTCTCCCCCTCCACCCCCCCTCCCGCCCTGGCGCCTCCTCCCGCACCCCTCCCCTTACTGGCGCGCGAGGGGCGTGTGGGGGCGGAGTATGTGGCCACGCCCCTTAAAGGCGCTGGCGCAGGTCCCTCCCTCCCCTCCCACCCCCCGGCCCCTGCGTCGGCTGTGGAAGAGGCGGTGGCTGGGGCGGGGCCGGGCGGGGTCGAGCCGACGTGCTCGAGAGGGCTAGAAGCGCTCGAGAGACTACCTCTCGTCGTCTTCCCGCGGGAAGCCCCCGGCCACACTCCCTCAGCTGGGGCGGCGGCCGCTTCCTCCGCTTCGGCCGCGACCTGCCGCCCCGGCCCCGCCCCGGCTTCCCCGCCGCCGCAGCGCTCCAGTGCCGGCTGGTGTTCCGCAGCGTTCCGCCGGGGAAGGGTCGACGGTGGGCGCCCCGCCTTCTGCTGCCGAAACCGGGACCCCGTGGTGTCGCAGGTCCCGGCCCACTTCCGAGCCAGGCCCGACGTGCAGCCTCCCTGGGAGAGCCGGGCCCAGGCACCGTTTGGTTCCTGATTCCAGTTCGGGAAATGCTCCGGCTTCGACGGGGAGACGGGATCTCCCCGAATGACCTGTCCAGGGCCCCACTGTGCAGGCATTCTCCAGTCGTGCCTTAACCTGCCCACCCGAAAAAGGCGGAGGAGGCTTAGGAGCCTGGGAGATGCCATCTCCAGCCTGCCCGAAACGCCAGTCCGTGCTAGAATGGCCTTTGGTTCAAGTACACGGTTTCAACTTCACACACTTGAGCACATCTCTCCCATTCCTCAGTTGGTCATCTAACAATGGGGACTTTTCTCCCTGTTTTCGGTCCTCTTTGGCTTCTTGCTCTGTAGTCACAACTGCAGTCGCTGTACGTCTTGAATTGTGTGTGTGTGTGTGTGTGTGTGTGTGAAGCATTTGACCATTTATTCTTACGGGACCTTCCTTTATAGCCAAAGCACCTGTACTTTACGTCACCTTCCCATTTCTAGACCCAGCCCCTCCTTTTAGAATCTCTAACCATGCGGGGAGGTACGACTCCGCTAGATCCCTCTTAAATCTTGTATTAGCTTATTTGAAATCTCACATTTTCTCTTAAAAGAAAATTGGAAGGTAATAAAATGTGTTGACTGCATTGCCAAACCGGAAGGACTGTGATTTGTTTCCTTGTCTTAGTCATAAACAGGAACAACAAATCCGTGAAAACCATAGCTTTAGCCAGACTCGGAAAGAGAAAAATTGTGTGAGACCTTAAAACATTATAGGAACCCTACAAAGTTTTTCTTAGCCCAAGTTTTGTTAGAGTGATAATTCCATGTTGAGATTTCTATCATCTAATTTATTGTGTTCTCAACGGCCCCTGCGGAATACGATAAACCCATAGTAAATTAAGGTATTGAGGGCATATTTATCCTTCATTAAACGAATTCATTGAGTATGTACAAGGTTCTTTTATAAATAAGAGAGACATGGTGATGAAGGAGTCAAATTTCTAGTAGGAAAATAATACACAGGTAAATACATTAAAAAAAAAATAAAACCCAGGAAGTGCTATTAGGGAGACAAAACAAGGTCATGAAATTGAGGGGAAACGGAGACAACATTAAATTGGGTGATTAGGAAAGGCCTCTATGAGGAGTGACATTTCAGCTGAAGTCCTTACAAGGGCCTAAAAGATCCTGCATGATCTGTTATCCATTCATTTAATATGTTTTCTTCATAAAAAAAAAAAAAAGGTACATTTACTAACTCATTGGATTTATTGTTGTGTGTCCTCACCAAGAGAGGGGATTTGTTGTTGTTGTTTTGTTTATTGGTAACAATACACTGTAGGTAGGGTCAGCATGTGTTGAGAGAACAAATTTGAAGCTTATCAAGCAAGGAGAGTGTGGTAAGAGATGTCAGACAGACGGGCAGAGAGAGAGGCCAGATCACAGGTAGGGATCTTATTTGCAGATGTTATGGGAAGTTGTTGGATGGTTTAAATTAGGGGAAGGGACTAACAGTGACATAGAGACGGTGACATGGTGACAAAGAGAGTGATAAAAATGGGTCTGTAATGATGTGCAAGAGTCCATTGTTCACATCTTTCCAATTCTGTATTTAGCAATTTCATGTTAGTAGCTTGAAATTGGCCATAATAGTAGTATTTACACCATGGAAATGGGCAAATGCTGCATATCAGGGTTTCCTACTCCCTAATTTGGTTATTAAACATTTACCACTGGTAGGGGCCAGGTCATGCAGGATTGTTCAGTAGACCTGTGCAAAGGGTTTTGGTCCTTATCCTTAGTGATGGGAAGCCATTGAAGGAATTTAACCAGTGACTCACATGGTCAGATGTGCACTTTTAAAAAGCGCTAGGCAGGGCTTCCACTTCTGGGAAGATGGAGTAGACATGCTTTTCCCTATTTTTCTCACTTAGGTACACTTGAAATCCCTGAACAGGATATATTTCTTATTTATTTTGTTTTATGAAAAAAAAATTTGTTGTATACATTAACCCATTTATCATAGGCTAGCAATGTTTCAAATGGTGGCGCTTCTACTGGTCTTTCAACTCCTCCAGTCCTCTGATGGCTGACTGTACTGTGACAGAAGTGGTGTTGTAGGAAGAGACACCACCTGCTATGGTTTTCATGCAGGAACCGCAATGCCAGATCCCCACGGCTTGTCTTTTCATCTTGGTTTTGCCACAGAAGGAGCAAATGTACTTGGCGTGCTGGCTTATTTCAGTCTTCTTCACCATTTTCCTGAGGGAGGCACCATAATGCGTCCAGTATTTACCGACAGTTCCGACCTTCTTGGTGCGTTCAGCCATGTCGCCCTATGGAAAAAAAATGTTAATGTTTATTTATTTATTTTGTGTGTGAGAGAGAGCGTGAGAGAGCATGCATGAGCAAGTGGAGGAGGGGCAGAGAGATAGGGAGAGAGAGAATCCCAAGCAGTCTCTGCACTGTCAGCACAGAGCCCCATGCTGGGGTTCATCCCAAGAACCATGAGATCATGACCTGAGCCGATATCAAGAGTCAGATGATTAACTGCTTGAGCCACCCAGGAGCCCCCAGGATATTTTACACACACACACACACACACACACACACACACACACACACATTGTTTGTTTGTTTGTTTGTTTGTTTAAATAATAAGACTCCAAGAGATGGAAAGAAGAAGGCAGACCAGTTAGGGACCTCAGGACTTGAGGAATGACATGGTAGTGAGGTTCCCTGGGTTTTCTTCTTACCTCCTCTATCCCATACTTGGAGCTGAAGAATCTGGCAACCAGAAATAACAGTGAGTACAGACAAATAAGAAAGAAAGAGGGGCGCCTGGGTGGCTCAGTCGGTTAAGTGTCCAACTTCCACTCAGGTCATGGTCTCGTGGTTCATGGGTTTGAGTCCTGCATCAGGCTCTGTGCTGACAGCTCAGAGCCTGGAGCCTGCTTCAGATTCTGTGTCTCCCCCTGTCTTTGCCCCTCCCCTGCTTATGCTCTGCCTCTCTCTCTCTCTCTCTCTCTCTCTCTCTCAAAAATGAATAAATATTAAAAAAATTAAAAAACAGAGAAGAAACAAGGCTGTTTTCACTAGCAAAGAGAAAACTTTTAGACAATAACTGCTTTACTCCATTCAAACAACACAGAAAAAATGTGGCCCCATTCCCACCTATGCCAGCAAAGTTGAATGGGCAGCTGGTCTGTACAGCTTGCAGGTTTTTAACCAGGTGCCCCAACACCCATGCTAGTGTGGTGTAGGTCAATTAAGGAGTTGGAACATTCCTCCCTTCTGGCTGATAATGAGTTCCCTCAACCCTGTTGTGTAAGACAGGACCATGACAAGGTCTGGACATCCACTCCAACCCAAGTATTGAGGCAACCCTCCTCTCTCTCCCTGCTGGGCTGGTGTTGGAGGAGGCTAGTGGAGAGTCGGGACTTTCACCATCACTCCATAATGATGAAGGTGCCCTCACTGCAGTGTCAGTGGAGACCATGTAGGGAGCTCCCACCCCCACCCCTGGGTGTTAAGGGGAACTAAGTGGGGAAACTGGACTTCTACCTCCATCCTCCCCTGCTGCACTGCTGTCAAAAAAAGCCAATTAGAGTAGAAAGTTTAAATAAAATCCAGAGTCTCGTAATATAAAGATGTCCAGTTTCAGTTGAAAAATCACTCAACTTACCAAGAACTGCGAGATCTCAAAGTGGATGAAAGGCTATCAATAGACACCAACACCAAGATGATAGAGGTGTTAGAATTCTCTGACAAAGATTTAAAATCAGCAACGATAAAAAGTTTTCAGCAAGCAATTACAAGCTTTAAACAAGTGGGAAGATAGACTTAACAGAAAACAAACAAAAAAAAAAGAAGACCCACATGGAAAGTTTTCAACAGAAAAATGTAATAACTGAAATAAATATCTCAGTGGATGGGTTCAACAACAGAATGAAAATGATGGGGAAAATAATCACTGAGCTGGAAGATAGCACAATGGAAATTACCTAATCTAAACAAGAGAAAAGAAAATGGTCTGAAAAATCAAAACAAAAAGCCCACAAAAACCAAAACCAAATAAACAAAACCCTCCAGAGCCTCAGAGACCTGTGGGACTATCTCAAAAGACTTAATGTTCGTGTCATCAGAAGAAAGGACAAAGAGGGCCAGGCTTAAAAAGTAATTGGTGAAATAATGGCTGAATACTTCTCCTATTTGGCAAGAAACATAAAAGCCTATAGATTCAAGAAAGTGAGTAAACCCTAAACAGGATAAACCCAAAGAAATCCATGCTAAGAAATATCACAATTTAACTTCTGAAAACTAAAAACAAAAAATCTTGAAATCAGCCAGAGAAAATGACAACTTACCTATTGAGGAAAAATAATTTGAATGACAGCATGTTCTTCATCAGAAACCATGGAGTTTGGAAAGAAATAGCAATATAGCTTGAATTACAGGGGGAAAAATAACAACTGTCAACCCAGAATCCTATACCCAATGAAAATATCCTTCAGCAATGAAGGACAATCAAGACATTCTAAGATGAAGGAAAACTAAGAGAGTTTGTCACTGTAGACCTACTTAAAAAAAAAAAATGGATAGAGGAAGTTCTCTAAACAGAAAGGAAACAATAAAACAAGGAACCTGGGACCATTAGGAAGAAGGAAGAACACAGTAAGCAAAACAGGAGTAAATACAATAGGCTTTTCTTAAGTTTTCTAAATCATGCTTGACAGTTTGAGTAAAAGCTATAGTCTTGTGGGGTGTGTGGCTGGCTCAGTTGGTAGAATGTGCCACTCTTGATCTCAGGGTCGTGAGTTTAAGCCCCATAATGGGCATGCAGCTCACCTAAAAAGTTAACTGGATTTAATAAAACTTAAAAAATATTTTTAAAATATAGTCTTTTGTGGTTCTAAATATATGTGGATAAAATATTTAAGAAAATTATATGGGGTGCCTGGGTAGCTCAGTCAGTTAAGTGTCTGATTCTTTATTTATTTTTTATATTTATTTTAGTGTTTATTTATTTTTGAGAGAGACAGAGACAGAGTGAAAGAGGGGGAGGGGCGGAGAGAGAGGGAGACACAGAATCCGAAGCAGGCTCCAGGCTCTGAGCTGTCAGCACAGAGCCCAAAGCAGGGCTCAAACTCATAGACTGCAAGATCATGACCTGAGCCAAAGTTGGATACTTAACCAACTGAGCCACCCAGGTGCCCCATTAAGTGTCTGACTCTTGATCTCAGCTCAGGTCCTGATCTCAGGGTCATGAGTTTAAGCCCCGCTCTGGGCTCTGCACTGGGCATGAAGCCTAAAAAAAAAAGAAGAAGAAAAGAAAAGAAAAAAAAGAAAAAGAAAATTATATTATAAAATGGGAAGAGTAAATGGACATAGAGGGAGGTAAGGTATCTGTACTTCACTCGAATTGGTAAAATGATGACATCAGTGGGCTGTCATAAGTTATGTATATATGATGTAAGACTTAGAATAAACACTTAAAGATATACAAAGAGATACACTCAAAAACAGTATAGATACATAAAAATGGAATTCTAAAAAATGTTTAAGTAATCCATAGGAAGGCAGGAAAACAAAAACAGTAATGAAAAACAGAACAAACAGAAAACAAAAAATAAAACAATAGAATTAATTCTTACCATATCAATAATTACATTAAGTGTAAATGATCTGAGAATATCAAGAGAGTTTGCAGAGTGGATTTTTTTTTTATTTTTTATTTATTTAAAAAAATTTTTTTTAATGTTTTATTTATTTTTGAGACAGAGAGAGAGACAGAGCATAAGCAGGGGAGGGACAGAGAGAGAGGGAGGCACAGAATCGGACGCAGGCTCCAGGCTCTGAGCTGTCAGCACAGAGCCCAACGCGGGGCTTGAACTCACGAACTGTGAGATCATGACCCGAGCCGAAGTCGGATGCTCAACCAACTGAGCCACCCAGGTGCCCCGCAGAGTGGATTTTAAAACATAGCTTAGTATATGCTGTCTACAATATACTCACTTCAAATGATATAAACAGGGTCCAAGTAAAGGATGGAAAAAGTTTTGCAAACATTAATCAAAGGAAAGCAGGATATATTAATATTAGATAAAGTAGACTTTGATTTTTTTAAATGTTTTATTTTATATTTAAGAGAGAGTGTGAGCAGGGGAGAGGCAGAGAGACAGAGACAGAATCCAAAGCAGGCTCCAAGCTCCGAGCTGTCGGCGCAGAGCCTGATGTGGGGTTTGAACCCACGAGAAATGAGATCATGACCTGGGCCAAAGTCAGACATTCAACCCACTGAGCCACCCTGGCACCCCTAAAGTAGACTTTGGAGTAAAGAAAAATTACCAGAGAGGGGAATGTTACATAATGCTAAAAAAGTGAATCCTCCAAGAAGACATAGCAATCCCAAATGTTTATGCACCAAAAAATGTGCTGCAAAGCATGTGAAGCAAAAGCTGATAGACCTGGAAATAGAAATCAACAAATGTACCATCACAGTTGGAGATTTCAACACCTCTCTCACAACAATGGGTAGAACAACTAGGCAGAAAATCAGCAAGAATATAGAAGAACTCAACAATATTGTCAACCAACAGGATCTAATCAACATTTTATTTATTTTTATTCATATATATAATTTGTCAAGTTAGCTAACTAATCAACATTTTAAAAACATTCCATCCAGGGGTACTTTGCTGGCTAAGTCAGTGGAGCATGTGATTCTTGATCTCAAGGTCATGAGTTTAAGTGCTATGTTGGGCATGGAGCTTACTTAAAAAATAAATAAATAAAAATAACACAAACATTCCATGCAATAACAGCAGCATACATATTCTTTTAAAAGAGCCGTGGGTGAGGCACCTGGGTGGCTCAGCTGGTTAAGTGTCTGACTCTTGACTTTGGCTCAAGTCATGATCTCACAGTTTGTGAGTTCAAGCCCCGCATCAGGCTCTCTTTGGTCAGTGCAGAGCCCACTTTGGATCCTCTCTTCCCCTCTCTCTCTGCCCCTCTTCCACTTGTTTTCTCTCTCTCTGTCTCCTTCTCTATCTGTCTCTCTCAAAAATAAATGAACATTTAAAAAAATTTTAAAGAATTGAAATCTCAGTGTTTTCTCCAACCAAAATGAAATCAAACTAGAAGTCAATAACAGAAAGATAACAGGAAATTCTCCAAACACCTTGACACTAAACAGCACATTTCTATTATTTTTTTAATCTTTATTTTTGAGAGAAAGAAAGAGAGAGACGGTGAGAGTTGGGAAGGAACAGAGAGAGAGGGAGACACAGAATCTGAAGTAGACTCCAGGCTTCAAGCTGTCAGCACAGAGCCCGATGCAGGGCTTGAACTCACAAACTACCAGTTCATGACCTGAGCTGAAGTCAGATGCTCAACTGACTGAGCCACCCAGACGCCCCTAAACAGCACTTTTCTAAGTAATCTATAGGTGAAAGATGAAATCTTAAGGGAAATAAAAAAATAATGTTGAACTGAAAGAAAATGAAAACAACATATCAAAATTTGTGGGACCCTAAATCAGGGCTGAAAGGGAAAATTTTAGCACTAAATGTACAGTTTATTATTTTTTAAAATTTTTTACTGCTTATTTTTGAGAAAGAGAGACGGAGTGTGAGTGGGGGAGGGGCAGAGAGAGGGTGACACAGAATCTGAAGCAGGCTCCAGGCTCTGAGCTGTCAGCACAGAACCTAATGCAGGGCTCAAACTCTTGAACCAGGTGATCACGACCTGAGTGGAAGTCGGATACTTAACTGACTGAGCCACCCAGGCGCCCCCTATATGTATGCTTTAGAAAAGAGGAAAAGAGTGACCTAAGTTCCCACTTTGAGAACCTATGGGGGAAAAAAAAAACAACAACAAAGCAAGCAGAATGAAAGAAATAATAAAGATACGAGCAGAAATCAATGAAATTGAAAACAGAAAATCAATTAAACAAAAAACTGATCCTTTGAAAAGATTAAAATTGACATGCTTCTGGCAAGACTGACAAAGATAAAAGGGAGAAGATACACATTAGCAATGTCAGGAATGAAACAGGAGATATCACTACATATACTACATGAAAGGATCATAGGGCAATACCACAGACTCTACACAAACTTAACAACTTAGACAAAATAGATCACTTCCTCCAAAAACACAAATTACTACAACTCATCCAATGTAAAATAGATAGTTTGAATATCCGTATAACCAATAAGGCAATTTAATGTATAATTTTAAAGCTTCCAAAAGAGAAATAACCAGGTTCAGATGGTTTCACTGGAGAATTCTCCACGTGAGTAAAGAAGAATTAAAGCCAGTTCTACACAATCTCTTCCAGAAAATAGAAGAACACTTTCCAATTCATTTTCTAAAGTCAGTTTTATCCTAATAACAAAAGCAGACAAAGGCAATATAAACAAAGAAAACTACAGACCTATAACTCTCATGAATACAGACACAAAAATTCTTAATAAAATATTAGCAAATAGAATCTAGCAATATATAAAAAAGTATTACTCACCATGCCCAAGTGGCGTTTATTCCGGGGATGCAAGTCTGGTTCAATATTTAAAAATCAATCAATGGATGGGGCTCCTGAGTGACTCAGTTAGTTAAGCGTCCAACTCTTGATTTGATTTGGGTCATGATGTCTGGTTCATGAGATAAAGCCCTGAACCCGGCTCTGTGCTGACAGTGTGGAGCCTGCTTGGGATTCTCTCTTTCCCTCTCTCTCTCTCTGCCTCTCCCACCCCCCCTCAAAAATAAATATTAAAAAAAAAATCAATCAGGGGCACCTAGGGTGGCTCAGTCGGTTAAGTGTCCGACTTTGGCTCAGATTATGATCTCATGGTTCATGAGTTGGAGCCCCCCATCAGGCTCTCTGCTGTCAGTACAGAGCCTGCTTCAACTCTTCTGTCCCTCTCTCTCTCTCTGCACCCCCCACTGGTTCTCTGTCTCTATCTCTCTCAATATAATAAACTTAAAAAAAAATCATTCAGTGGATTCTGCCATATTATTGGGCTCAAGAAGAAAAATCACACAGTCATATCAATAGATACAGGAAAACATTTGACAAAATTCAACACCCATTTATGATAAAAACTATCAGAAAAGTAGGAATAGAGAACTTTCTGAACTTGATAAAAAGCTTCTACCAAAAACCTACAGCTAACATTATACTTAATGTTAGCAAAATTCTGAATGCTTTCCTCTTAAAATTGGAAACAAGGCAAGGATGACCTCTTTTATCATTCTTATTGAGTATAACCCTGGAACTTGCAGCCAGTGTAATAAGGCAGTAAAAGGCATACAGCCATACAGAATGAAAACAAAGAAATAAAACCATCCCATTTTTAGATAACATATTTAGAAAATCTAAAAGAATCTTAAAAAAAAAAAAACACTTAGAACTACTTTTGTAAGAATAGCAAGGTCACAGGATACAAGATAAACATACAAAAAGTAATTGTTTTGTGTCTACTAGCTATGAACATGTGGCCATAGATATTTAAAATAATATGCTATTTATAATCATCAAGAAAATTAAATAATTAGATATAAATCTAACAAAACATGTATAGGACTTGTAAGACTAAAATGATACAACACTGGGCACCTGGTTGGCTCAGTCACTTGAGTGTCTGGCTCTTGATTTCAGCTCAGGTTATGATCCTAGGGTCATGGGATTGAGCCCCGCATTGGGCTCCATGCTCAGCACGGAGCCTGCCTAGGATTCTCTCTCTCTCTTTTTCTCCCTCTGTCCCTCTCCCCCACTCTCTCTCTTTCTCTCAAAGAAAAAAGAAAGAAAGAAAAAAATGACACACCACTGATGAGAGAAAATCTTTTTAAGTTTTTTTTTTAAATAAATGGAGAGATAAAACATATTCATGGATTGGGAGGTTCAACATAGAAAAGATGTCTATTTTCATCAAATTGATATACAGCTTAACACAATTCCTATAAAAGCCCTAGCAGGTTTTTGTAGTTACCATAAAATTATTCTAAAATTTATATGGAGGGGTTCCTGGGTTTCTCAGTCAGTAGAGCATCGGACTGTTGATCTCAAGGTGGGGAGTTTAATCCCCACATTGGGCATGGAGCCTATTTAAAAATAATAAATAAATAAATAAATAAACAAAATTTATATGGAAAGACCAAGGAACTAGAATAGCTAAAACAATTTTGAGACGGAGAAGTACAGTGGAGTCACTTTTTTTGCTTTCAAGACTCACCATAGACCTACAGTAATCAAGACTCTGTGGTAGTGGTGGAGGAACAGACACAGAGATTAATGGACTGAACAGAGAACCTGGGAAAAGACCCGCTCCAACATACCCAGCTAAATGCTGACAAAGGCACAAAAGCAATTTAATGGAAGAAAGAGCATTTTCAATAAACAGTGCTGGAGCAAATGGACATTCATAGACAAAACAAAACAAGCAACCATTTGAACCATTCTCACACCTTACACAAAAATTAACCTGTATCATGAACTTAGATGTAAAACATAAAACTGTACAACTTTTAGAATAAAACATAGGAGAAAATGTGCGGGGTTTAGGGCCCGTTCTTATGTTTGACACCAAAGCATGATCCATAAAGGGAACAATCGATAAATGGGACTTCATCAGAATTACAAACTTTTGCTCCATAAAAGATGTTGTTAAGAGGATGAAAAGACAAACTACAGAGTGGGAAAACAGTATTTGCAAACCAAATATCCAACAAAACATAGAAGGAACTCTTAAAACTAAGAACCAAACAATCCAGTTGGAAAATAGGCAAAAGACACGAAGAGATATATGTATTTTTTGAATGTTTGTTTATTTTGAAAGAGAGAGATTGCAAGTGGGGGAGGGCAGAGGGAGAGAAAGAGGATCCCAAGTAGGCCCTGCACTGTCAGCACAGAGCCCGACGTGGGGCTTAATCTCACAAACTATGAGATCATGACCTGAATCCGAAAGCAAGAGTCAGACGCTTACATCGACTGAAACACCCAGGCACCCCAACAAAGAAATATTTCACCAAAGAGGACATACAGATGGCAAATAAGCACATGAAGAGATAGTCAACGTCATTAGCCAATAGATAAATGCAAATCAAATCCACAATGAGTTATCACTATACACCTATCAGAATGGCTAAAATTAAAAACTGTGACAACATGAAATGTTGGCAGGAATGCAGAGAAACTAGATCACTCATACACTGCAGGTAGGAATGAACAATGGTACAGCACCCTGCAAAACACTTTGGTAGTATCTTTATTCAATTTTTTTGTCCAAAAGAAAATTTATTACTTATTTATAATAGCCTCTCATGCTTTTAGAATTTCTTGCCAGATGCCTCCGGAGCAGGTGCTTTCTGGGCTGGAGTTTTCTGATCCTTCTGAGCCTTTGGAGGCACCGCCTTCTGGACTTGCAGCTTTCCGGGCAGGAAGCTTCTGGACGGGAGCCTTCTTGCCTGCAGCAGCCATCTTTTTTTTTTTTTTTTTTTTCTGGAATCTTTGCAGCAGCTCCTTTTTTGGGAGAAGCTTTCAGGAGAGCTGCTTTTTGTAGCTTCCTAACTTCAGGCTTGATTATTCCGTTCCTCATTTTCTTTGCCTTCATGACTTCATAACGATCAAAATCTGTCATCTTGGCTTTGCTTTCTCTGGCTTCAATCTTCTTGGTCCGTCTTGTGGCTGCCCGTTTTGTATTGATATCTGCCTTCTGCCAGGCTTGTCAGACACACGGAGGGCACTGTGAGGGAACTTGATGATGAAGTCAGGGAGCTGCGTGCATTTGAAAGGCATAGCCTGTCTCCTTACCTGAGTGCAAGGTCCATCAACCAAAGCCCTGTTCTGATCAATAACATCTACAATCATGACCAGCTTCCTGGCACCAGGCCCAGAGTAAACGTAGGCTACCGGGCCAACCTCCGTGAGATGCCTGAACACCACACTGGCAGCGTTCAGTGAGAAGTGGCAGTATCTTTAAAACGTACACACGCAACTACAGTGATTGAGTTCCTGGGCATTTATCCCAGAGATATGAAGACTGCTGTTTACATAAAATCCATACATGGGTTTTAGCAGCTTTATTTATAACAGCCCCAAACTGGAAACATGCAGATGTCCTCCAATGGGTAAATGGTTAAACTGTGGTATATCTATACCACTCAGTAATAAAAAGGAATGGGCTATCGATATACCCAAGTGGCTGAATTTGCAGATAATTATGCTGAATTAAAAAAACCTGGGTGGTTCAGTCAGTTAAGCACCTGACTCTTGATTTCGGCTCAGGTCATGACCTTATGGTTCATGAGTTCAAGCCCTGCATCAGGCTCAGAGCTGACAGTGCAGGGCCTGCTTGGGATTCTCTCTCTCTCTGTCTCTCTCAGCCCATCCCTCTCTCTTTATTTCTCTCAAAATAAATAAATAAGCTTAAAAAATTAAAAAAAATCATACAAGAGTTACTGTAGTACGATTCTATTTAATATTCTTGAAATGACAAAATTATAGAAATGGAGAACAGATTTCTGCTTGCCAGGAGTTAACAAGGAAAGGAGGTGGGAGAAAAATGGGTGTAGCTATAAAAGGGCAACATGAGGAATCCTTGCAGTGATGGAAATATTTGGGTGTCTGGGCCACATCGATGTCAATATCTTCGTTGTGATATTGTACTATAGTTTTGCAAGATCTTAGCATTGGGGAAAACTGAGTAAAGGGCACATTGGATCTCTTTGTATTATTTCTTATAACTGCAGATGGAATTTACAGTGATCTCAAAATAATAAGATTGATTAAAAGAAAACGCCAGCACCATTTTAAACTACAGACTGCACTGAATAAGGTATTATCTCTGCCTTCAAGGAGCTCATCAGTCTCTCTCATTACGAGCTGAGCACGTAACTGCATTTCTCAAGACATATATGGTGTTCACAGTTTTGGACTTTTCAGCATTCCCCAACCTTGTTTTGGTAGAAATGTTGCCTCATCGTTCCCCTTTCTCCTTCCTTATGGCCCATTGCATGTGACTAGGATCATTTGTATAATGTGTAGTACTGTGTGCAACATAAAAACGAGTGTGCTTGTTAAAAGAAATTATTAAGAATTTCTAGACAGTAATAGCAGAGCGTTACCCCATGTGCTGGGAGAACCCTTCGCGCTATGTGATGCTGGCCCTACTTGTGATTCTGGTAGTGTTGCCAATCACCATCTCACCTCCCTTGGCAGGAGATGGTCCTAAATATTCCAGGACTGGTCATTCATAATATCTCATTGCCCTGTTACTTCTACTAGAATCCTTACAGGGAAGTCCTATATAATGAAATGGGGCGGGGGTGGGGGTGGGGAAGAAGTCTCTTTTTCCTCTGGGATGAGTTATTTATTGAACAAGTATTTATTGGGTACCCACCACGTGCCAGGCTCTGTGCTACATGTTGGAGATACAACAGTAAGCAAGATGGGTGTAGGGAGCCTTAGGTCTCCTGTAGCTTAGAGTCTACAGGTAGAGGCAGACAAAAGCAATTAATGGTGAATCAGGTGAAATGCAAAATAAAAGAATGAGGAAAAATGCTGTGAGCAAAACAACCAGGGTGGCCAGATATATACAATTCCTAAGGGAAAGTGAAGCTAAGACGTTAAGTAAATTGCCATAAGATCCGAGAGCTGGTTAATGACCAGTAAGATTCTAGCCCAGGTATGTCTGGTACCAACCACACTAAGCCAGTTTGGATAATTGAAAATTGAAGTCCTTCCGTGAGAAAGGGCGGGAAACAGCATCATGCGGTAAAGATGTTAGGGGCTCAGGATCTGAGTCATAGCTAAATTCAATCTTGACTTGGACGAGTTACTTTAACTTCCATAAATCACGGTGTTCTCATTTCTAAAATGAGGAGTGATCAGAATTATTGCCGCAGAGATTAAATGAAATAACGCCACGGAATGCCTGGCCCAGCGCATCACCCCTAGTAAGGGCTCAGTGAGTGTTAAGTTTGCACATCATGGTTTCAAGTCTGAAGAACTGAATTCCAGCCAGAAAATCTACTTAACTACATGAAGTTTGGTAAGTCACAACCTCTGGCAGCCTACTTTCCATGTCTGTAAGATGAACATAATAACGTACCTCACAGGATCACTCTGAGCATCAATGAGATAGTAATGTAAGTGAAAATACTATCCAAATATGGCAATTTTATTATGAAACTCATGGGGTATCTTCTCTGACCAGTGATCTTGACTCCCTTCTCTTTAAAAACAATTTTTTTAATGTTTATTTATTTATTTTGAGAGAGAGAGAGAGCACCAGCAGGGGAGGGGCAGAGAGAGGGAGAGAGAGATTCCCAAGCAGGCTCCATGCTGTCAGCACAGAGCCTAACGTGGAGCTTGAATTCACAAACCATGAGATTATGGCCTGAGCTGAAACCAAGAGTCGGACGCTCAACCGACTGAGCCACCCAGGCGCCCCCTGAGTCCCTTCTCAAATGCAGCTCATGCCTTCCTCCCTGTACTGCCTCTGCAACTCTGTTACAATGTTATATTGCATTATAATGCTTTCCATGCCAGTGTGTTATAGACTAAGAACTCTTCGAGGGCAGGGACTGTTTCCCCTCTTCACCCTGGCACCTAGCTCAGTCGAAGCTCAGCGAAGTTGAATGAGTGACGATGAGTATGGGCCTGGGCCCCAGTGTCTGCAGTACAGGGCACTGGGCGGGAGTACACCTCCCCTTAGCAGTTCATGCATCTGCCCAGCCAGCCCTGAGCTGCCCTCACATATTTCACCCAAAGCAAAATTTCAATTGCAGGCAGGCTTCTTTCTGTTGACGAGTAGTACACATCTGAACTCCCTCTCTCTTTGGCCAGCAGAGATACACAACCATATGCATTATTTAAAACAAAACAGAACAAAACAAAACTATAGAGTTCCATGTTGACCCTTTCTATGTTGTTCCCTTTTGCACTGACACGTTTATTTAGGATACTTTTGCTCTAAGTTATGCATTTTGTAGTTATGTAGTGCTTACATGTGTTACTGTGAGATTCTCAAGGCTAAGATTTATTGCAGAGAGAAATGGACACTCTTCACTGTCTTGAAAAAAGAGGGAGGACTTGAGACTCTCTGCCAACTGCATGTTCTCGCACCCACTCAGCTGCTGTCTCCTGGATATGGATCTGGGGTTGCCCACCTTGGCTCTTGACTTTAGCTGTGTCCTCACCTCTTGCCTAATTCCCTCTGGTCAAAGACTACACTTGAGTAGTCATCTTTGGGGAAGTACCGAGAATATCTGTATACTCTCCTCTTGAGCCCAGAATCAACATTTTCATGTTTTATTTATTTATTTATTTATTGAGAGAGAGAGAGAGAGAGAGAGAGAGAGAGAGAGAGGAAATGGGGGAGAGGCAGACTGAGAGGCGGACAGAGGATCCGAAGCAGGCTCTGCACTGACAGGCTGACAACAGTGAGCCGGATGTGGGGCTCAACCTCATGAACTGTGATGTGAGATCATGGCCTGAGCTGAAGTCAGATGCTTAACTGACTGAGCCACCCAGGGGCCCCCAGAATCCACATTTTAAAATTAGGGATGATCGTGTCATTCAAAGAGTTTGGGGACAATCTGTATAAGTAATAGATCGGACTGTTTGGGACTAGCTGTCTGGAAATGCAGCTAGACTTTTTACATTAATTTCTATAAAAATAATTCCCCTCTTTGCTATAATGTGGAATTTTCCTGGAGTGTAATCTTGACATAAAATGATATCATCCCATAAAAAATTCCAAGGTAAAAGGAAGAGAATTGGCAATTGCTTTTTCTTTAGGGTTACAGATGTCACTAACCCTCTTCACATATATTTTTATACATAAGTAATTGAAGTCACTCAGAAGATGCTGCTTGGATGTATATTAGTTTACCAGAGAGTGTTTTGGCTATCCACAAATGCTTTAGGTGAACATGGTCAAATTGGTTGCTGAGGACCTGAATCAGATCTAAGATGGATTCTAAATGGTTCCAGAACAGCGGGGAAGAAACTGAGAAGGAACTCAGTCAAGAAACTATTTTGTGAGTTTCAGTCCAAGATGGTGACTGAGGAAGACCTTGAACTCACTTCCTCCACGAACACACCAAATCCACGCCTACTTACAGAGCAATTCCTCCTGAAGAAGAAGTGAGGGCTGACTGAACAGCTTCCGCACAGCAAAATATAGAAAGACCACACTGAGAATAGGGAGAGAGACAGGCACACGGTAACGAAGGGAACCCCCACCCTGAACCCTGAGAACCGCCGTGGGGTAGTTCTCTAGTAGAGAGCGACTAAGAGCAGGTTCAAAGCCATGGTTTGAAAAAGCAACTAGAATATAAAGGATTCAGCCCTAGAACCGAGCCACACTTTGGGGAGCTGCTGGACCGCATTCTGGACTGGGGGTGGGGGTGCGGGTTGGGGGTGCTGGGGAGTGCCGTGGTTCACAATCTCCCTCCACCTTGAGACAGGAGCAGAGCTCCTGCTGCACAGTCTGCAGCTTCAGTGAGCCCTGGACACCCTGGGGCACAGAAAAAAAAAAAGTGGTTTAAAACAGCAACTAGAGGGGCGCCTGGGTGGCTCAGTCGGTTAAGCCTCCGACTTCGGCTCAGGTCACGATCTCACAGTTCGTGAGTTCGAGCCCCGCGTCGGGCTGTGTGCTGACAGCTCAGAGCCTGGAGCCTCCTTCGGATTCTGGGTCTCCCTCTCCCTCTGCCCCTCCCCTATTTGTTCTCTGTCTCTCTCTCTCTCTTTCAAAAATAAATAAACATTAAAAAAAATAAAGCAGCAACTAGAAGAGTATCGTGTGGTTGGCTGAGTCAGTAGAGCATGTGGCCCTTGATCTCAGGGTCATGAGTTCAAGCCCTACGTTGGGCATGGAGCCTATTTAAAAATAATGAGAGTAAAATAAAATAGCAACTAGAATATAAAGGTCCATCCCAAGAACCCTACCAAATGGTGGGGGAGCTGCTGGAACACTCTCTGGGTCAGAGAGGCCGGCAAGTGCTATGGTTTACATCCCCCTCCATTTTGATAGTGTGGGTGGGAGCAGGGTCTGGGTGCCCGAGCCAGCCTACTGCCTCGGTGAGCCCTGGGCTCCTAGCCCGCATCGGCCCAACATCCAACCGAGGTGGCCCCGGTGCAGTGCACAGCGGGATGCCCCTGGTCAGTGCCCGCTAGAGCTGCAGGCATCTCACCAAGGTGACAAAGGTGAGAGCACCCCGGAACACTGCACGTCTGCACCACTTCAGCCCCAGCTGACTTGCCTGGGCACTGCTGGAGCAGAGCGCCCTGGGACACCCTGGCCCGTGCTTGCCTCCGCTCTAGCCTCTCCGCCAGGGTGCTCTTATGTGGAGTGTCCTGGGACACTTCAGCCTCAGCTGTCCTCCCAGTGTGCCCACAATGCAGAGAGCCCCAGAACACCTCCAGTCTGTGCCTGCTTTGGCTTCAGCTGTCTTGCCAGTGTGCCCTCTGTGCCAAGAGTCCTGGGACTACCCCGGCCCACACTCCTTCAGCTCTGGCCATCCCACCAGGGCAGCCCCAGCACAGAGAGCCCTGGGACCCCCAGCCCACACCGGCCGCATCTCTAGCCAGCCAGTCAAAGTCACCAGGCATGCAGTGTACACAGGGGATGACCCTACACAAGATCATTCTATTAAGTTTAGGGGAATTAGCTGTTCCACCTGATTCACAGAAACAAACACAGAAAGTCAAGCAAAACGAGGAGACAGAGGAATATGCTCCAAACCAAAGAATAGGAAAAACCTCAGAAAAAGAACTAAATGAAAAGGAGATAAACAAACTACCTGATAAAGAGTTCAAAGTAATGATCCTAAAGATGCTCACCAGACTGGAGAGAAGAGGGAAAGAACTTAGTGAGAACTTCAACAAAGAGATAGAAAACATAAAAAAGAATGAATCAGAGCTGAAGAATACAATAACAGGAATGAAAAACATGCTGGAGGGAATCAAGATGCAGACGAACAGATCAACACCCTGGAAGACAGGGTGATGGGAAGCACCCAAGCTGAAGAGCAAAAAGAAAATAGAATTTTAAAAAATGAGAAAAGGCTAAGGCATGTGTTGGACGACATCAGGCGAACAAACACTCGCATTATGGGGGTCCCAGAAGGAGAAGGGAGAGAGAAGGGGGCAGAAAACTTATTTGAAGAAATAACGTGGGGAAGGAAACAGACATCCAGGTTCAGGATGCAGAGAGAGTTCCAAAGAAAGTGAACCCAAGGAGGTCCACACCACAACACATAATAATTATAATGTCAAAGATGAAAGATCAAAATACTGATTCCTCACCTAGAACCATGAAATTGGAAGTTCTAAGAGTAGGCATGAAAATCTGCATTAAATACTAAACACTCCATGTGAGCTTATGCTTACTAAAGTTTTTAAAGAGCTACTTGAGGGGCGCCTGGGTGGCTCAGTCGGTTAAGCAGCCGACTTCGGCTCAGGTCATGATCTCGCGGGTCTGTGAGTTCGAGCCCCATGTCGGGCTCTGTGCTGACAGCTCAGAGCCTGGAGCCTGTTTCAGATTCTGTGTCTCCCTCTCTCTGCCCCTCCCCCGTTCATGCTCTGTCTCTCTCTGTCTCAAAAATAAATAAACGTTAAAAAAAATTAAAAAAAAATAAAGAGCTACTTGATATCAGAATGACAGATTTTACATTCTTCAAGGTTGCTTAAGGCATGTACTGATTTTTAATAACGTGTGTGTGTGTGTGTGTGTGTGTGTGTGTGTGGTGGAGTAGGGTGTGGGGTAGGAAGAGCGCTAAAGTTTGGTAAGCCTGATAGTTCGGGAATTCATTATGGAAATGACAATTTTTTGAGGGTGGTGATCGGATAAGGTGACAGAGAGAAGGTATATGAACAGGTACTCGTGATAGATGTCATATGTTTATGGGTGCTTGATGGCTTTGCTTCACTACATAAGTCCCTCCGTGAAATAACCTCTGTTATGGTGATAGTTTTCAAAAACTATTATGAGAAATAAACTAGATAGACAAACATATAATGTAATACATGTATTTACATTTGGCCAATTCCTAAAAGATAAAAATTGGTATTTTTAGGAGTATGGTATTCTTTTAAAGCCCACTTATCTTATAAGTCTTTATTTTGGATAGTTTTATCATGACCAATTGCTCTCAAACCAATATATAACTGATTTAACAAACTGTAACCACCAGGTGAAACAACTTTAATAAACTAGCAGTTTAGCCAATTTCTTAAATTTCTCATTTTCAGTGCACGTTAGTCTTGGAACTTCTCTCTTCATAAAGATGAATACACTTTAAATGTAGATGATATATAGTGAAGGCTTTCTACTCTATTAAAATTTGCCACCCATGTTAAGCTTATCTATTAAAGAGAAGGTGAGCAAAAAAAAGGATCGCAAACATGTGCATCGCCCTCAAAAATGTCTTCGTGCCCTTTGTGATGCCCTCCCTCTCATCCCTCTTCATCCTCCACTTGCTTCCGGGTGGCCACTGAATCTGCTTTGGTCATTGTAGATTAGCTTGAATTTTCCAGAATTTATGTAAATGGAACCATACAGTATATATGTACTCTTGCTTCGGTCTGACTTCTTTCCTTCAGCATAATTACCTTGAGACTTATGCATGCTGCGGCGTTCATCAATAGTTCATCCATTTTTACCACTGAGTTGTATTCCATTGTATGGTCGTACCTTTATACGTTAGTCCCTTCACCTGTCGATGAATGTTCTGATTGTTTCCAGTTTGGAGCTGTTACAAATAAAGCTGTTATAAGCATTCCTGGAAGAAAGGCATTACTTCATTTCCAGTATGACCTTTTGCAAGTTAACCTTTGTAAGGTGTGTTCCATCAAATAGCAACTTGATGTAAAACAATAAAAATGGTGGAAAAGCTGTCAATTTTTAGAAGTTAAAGTTTCTTTTTTTGAGAGAGAGAGAGAGCACGAGTGGAGGAGAGAGACAGAGAGAGAGAGAGAGAGAGAGAGAGAATACCAAGCAGGCCCCATGGCCAGCACAGAGCCCCACACAGGGCTTGATCCCATGATCCCCTGGGATCATGACTGAGCCGAAATCAAGAGTCAGACGCTCAACCAACTGAGTCACCTCAGCACCCATACATTAAATTTTAGTTAGAATGGTATCAAACTTTGCTATCTTCTTCTGTATTAGGAGATCTTTATATATATATACTCTGGTCTTGCATATTAAAAAAAGACATGTGGGTTTTGTTGGAAGAGGGTTTATATACTCACTGTGTAACTTCATCATTTGTGCACTCAAAAAATGACAAAATCTGTTGGCCTTCAGATATGTTCCTCACCCTTTTTCTGTTGTTTCATGTCATGGGGTGGGGGCAGGACTGACCTGGAGGTCAGTGTCAGCTGGCTTCTGGCTCAGCCAGTGGGAGGCACTGGTGAGAGGGGAGGGGGAGGGGGAGTAAGGAAAGAAGGGTAGAGGGAGGGGTAGAGGGAGCAGAGGGGTAAGGGTGAAAAGGGAGAAGGGGAGAGGAGGAGAGAGAGGGAGGAGGGGAGAAGGAGGGGAAGGGGGAGGAAGGAGAAGGTGAGGGAGGAGACAGGGGGAGAGGGAGGGGGAGAGGAAGGGGAGAAGAGGGAAGGGTTAAAAGGAAGGGGAGGGGGAGAGGAGAGGGGAGGAGGAAAGGTGGGGGGGAAAGGGTGGGGAAAGAGGAGGGTTAGAAGGGAGGGGTGGGGAAAGGAGTGGGGAGGGGGAGAAAGAAAGGAAGAGGAAGGGAGGGGGAGGGAGAGGGAAGGGGGGAGAGGACAGGTAAAAGAGGCAGGACAGAGGAGGGGGGAGGGGTAGAGGGGAGGAGAGAAGGGAGGGGAGAGGAAGTATTAGAAGACAGGGAATGGGGAGGGGGGACAACAGAGGGGAGGGGGAGGAGAGAAGGGGAGGGAGGGTGAGAAGTGAGAGGAGGGAGGAGTAGAAGGAGAGGTGAAGGAGGGAAGGGAGAGGAGGAGTGGGGGAGGGGCGAGGGGAGGGGAGAGGGGGTGGCCTAGAGGGAGGGAGTTTACTTTCCCTTCCTTTTTGTCCTGTCCAGAGGCATCCCTGGCAGGGGCTGAGTCTGTGATGTCGCCTCACCAGCAGGCAGGCCTTCTGTGGCCCAGCTTCTGCAGCTGACTTGAGAGGGAAGCTTCCAGCCATTGCCAGTCTTTGGGAGGCCTCAGATGCCATTGTCCTGCTCTTGGGGCTCCTATGAGACCAATTCCTGATATTACATTTTCTGTTTTGAATATTTAGAATAACTTCTATTTTCCTGACTGGATTCCGACGGACATACATGCCCCTCAGACCCTAGAGGCAAAGCGTGATAACGTCTTTCGTCAGCAGCGTTGGTTTCAGAGCAGTAGTCATAGCTTAGCGGTGAATCCCACTGGGTGGCTCATGAGATGCGAGGACAACAGCATAACAAAATAGTACAGTCTAGAGAGGTGGAGTGACACTGAAAAAGACATCCACCTGTGGATTGTCGCAGGCTGAGGAAATGTCTCTGGGGGAGAGGCAGGAGCACTGTTGGGGGCTGGAGTCACCGAGGACACTGAGAGTGAGGGGACCAAGGGCACAGGCAGAAGAGAGTCAGGAGCGGGTGAAGGAGAGAGCCCACGATGAGGTGCTATTTTCCTTGCAAATGGAAGGGAACATATGGGGCCAATTTTGAGGAGGCAAAGGTACTGAAGTCTGGAAGAGAGTGGAAATGGTTGGGAATGGGCTGTGGGAACCCGCATCTGATCCTGGAGCTAGGGACCGTCTTTGTGAACCTGACCGCCCTCACCTCACTCCATCTGTAAGGGGCTTGGACAAATTTGCTAACCCCCTTTTTACCTCTAAAATTCTGATTCTATGAGAGTGTTAGGTTCTGGTTCTGCCTAATGGAGCGGCATAAAATAAAATGTTTTACATGACAGCTTTTCAGATATTCAGAGCTAGCTAGCCATCATGTTCCCCTTACCTTCCTCTTCCCCACTCAGAACAGCCCCACTCTTTCAACCGCTTTTTATGACACTATTTCCTGCTAACACTCACCTGGGTATATCTTTTTAAAAATAGGTGCCTCAAAATACACACGACACTTCAGACTGATTATCTGATTATTGCAGGGACCAAGGGATTATAAACTCCTGTTATTTGGTGATAGCGATTTAGCATTTTATCAATTCTTATTTTAATTCCTTAAGTACCGGTGCCCGCTTTGGCGGCAAGTACACCAAAACCAGAACGATACGGGGAAGATTAGCCTGGCTCCTGCAGAGAATGACGTGCAAATTTGCGAAGAGTTTAATTACATAAATACTGTCAAACTCAGTCTGCCTTTGGCTCTCCTCTTCCCCTTGCCCCCATGCTAATATAGTTCTTTTTCTAGTTAAGACTTTTTTTTTATTGTGATAAATATACAATTTACCATTCAAACCTCTTTAAGTGTGCAGTTCAGTGCCTTTAGGTATATTCTCATGGTTGTGCAACCATCACCAGATGGTTCTCCAGTTCTCCAGAACTTTATCATCTTCCCTTACCAGACTCTGTCCCCATTAGACAATCACTCCCCATTCGTCCCTCCCCCAAGACCCAGGCAACCAGCATTCTACTTTCTGTCTCTATGAATTTGACTGCTGTAGGCACTTCATATAAGCAGAATCATACAATATTGGTCCTTTTTAAAATCTGGCTTATTTCACTTAATATAAGTTCTTAAAGGTCCATCCATGTTGTAGCTATGTATGAGAGCTACATTTTTAAAAAGTTGAATATTCCGTTGTGTGTATATGTCGCATTTTGTTTATCCCGTCTTCCGCTGATGGACATTTGGGTTGTTTCCACTGTTTGGCTATTGTGAATGATGCTGCAATGACCATGAGTATACAAATATGTTTGAGTCCCTGCTTTGAGTTCTTTTGAGTACATACTCAGAGGTGGAATTGCTGGGTCAAATGGTAGCTCTGTTTAACTTTTTGAGGAACCACCATACTCTTATAAATACCTTTGTCAAGAGCATATTCTTTCAGGCCTCTGCAGGTGGACCCTATGCCTGCTCTATGTTACGCGATGTCAGGTGCAATTTACTATGCATAGCGATCCCTACTGTAAAATAGAATCATTCGCATGTAATGTATAGCCCACTGCCCAGATTATAATTAGTGCAAGGATTGGCTATAGTTTATTAGAGATTTATTTATTTATTTTTATTTCAGTAAACTCTACACCCGACGTGGGGCTCAAACTCACGATTCTGAGATCAAGAGTCGCATGTTCTACTGATTGAGCCAGCCAGGAGCCTCTATTAGAGATTTTAATCTGTGACAAGAGTAGACAGCATAGCCAAATAGTGAGCAATGAAACATTGAATAACGTTTTCAAGATGCCTGGTTTTAAAAACATTTTTGATATATTACTGTAGGCTTCCCAATCTCAACTTTCCTAAGAAAAGATCGCATTTAGTAGCGACTAACCAGAACCACGAGGCTTTACAAACTGGTGCGAATCTGGATCAATATTTACATAGTGCTACAAATTCTTATGTCCAAGGTAAGCTCCAGTCAGCACAATTCTAGATTTTACTATTTTATTTATTTTTAATGTTCACTTACTTTTGAGAGAGTGAGAGACAGAGCACAAGTGGGGGAGGCGCAGAGACAGAAGGAGACATAGAATCTGAAGCAGGCTCCAGGCTCTGAGCTGTCAGCACAGAACCTGACGTGGGGCTCAAACCCATAAACCATGAGATCATGACCTGAGCCAAAGTTGGACGCTTAACCGACTGAGCCACCCAAGCGCTCCTAGGTATTACAATTTTAAATACCCTGCGTGATGTGCCTTGAAATCAGTGTGCTGGGAGATACTGATCTCCACTGTCCCCAGGATGGCCAGATGGATGGAACTTGGAGTAGCTAGAGCTCCATTACCGGTCACCTGGTCACTAGGAGTCCTGGACTCACTGAAATCTGGTCAAGGAGGGGTGCCACCACCTGGTCATTCACTTTGGCAGCAGCTGCTGACTGTGCTATTGCTCATCAAAGACAAGGGGGCCATGGTGTTGCTATAGCATCTGATGTTTCAGGTACCCGCGGGCTGCTAGCCATGCGAGGAATGGGGGCTGAAGATGGGGCTAAGGATCCTTGCAGGTATAGCTCGGGACAGCCCGGCTTTCTGCTTCACATACATGGAAAACTTCTGACCTTTGTGGTCAAAGCCATGGGCAGAGTGGTTGTTCTTTCTTTCTTTTTTTTTTTTAAAGTTTATTTATTTATTTTGAAAGAGAGACAGAGAGAATGAGAGGGAGAGGGGCAGAGAGAAAGGGAGACAGAGGATCTAAAGCAGACCCCGTGCTGATGGCAGAGAGCCCGATGTGGGGCTTGAACTGGTAAACTGTGAGATCACGAGCCGAGCTGAAGTTGGATGCTTAACCGACTGAGCCACCCAGGCACCCCCAGGATGACTGTTCTAAAAAAACACATGTACCTTCTGTGAATTATAGCTTCATCATCTTGAAATATTTGATGTGACTGATTTCAGTTTGAAGTCCACGTTATAAGAAATACCACATTTGTCAATGAAAGGAGTTGGAGTCTTTAAATTTAATTTCCTTTGTAAATCATTGAGATTTAATTCAAATACCATAAAATTCCCTTTAAGAGTATACAATTCAAGGTATTTTAGCATGCTCGCAGCTGTGCATCTACCATCACCTTCTAATTCCAGACTATTTCCAACATGTGAAAAAGAAACTCTATTAGCAGTCACTCTCCGTTTCCCTCTACCTCCAGGCCCTCGCAACCGCTAATCTACTTTCTGGCTACATGGATTTGCCTATTCTGGACATTTTATATAAACGAAGTCATGCATTATGTGCCTTTTGAGTCTGGCTTCTTTCACTTAGCATAATGTTTTCGAGATTCAGCTGTGCTGTAGCACGTATCAGTACATTTCTTTTTATGGTCGAATAATATGTCACCGTATGGATATGCTACATCTCATTTATCATCAGTTCAACCATAACTTTCTTTCTTTCTCTTTTCTTTCTTTCTTTCTTTCTTTCTTTCTTTCTTTCTTTCTTTCTTTCTTTCTTTCTTTCTTTCTTTCTTTCTTTCTTTCAGAGAGAGAGCATGTGCTAGTGGGGGAGAGTAGCACAGGGCGGGTAGAGAGAGAATCTTCGGCAGGTTCCATGCTCAGCGTGGAGCCTGACATGGGACTGGATCCCACGACCCTGGTATCATGAACTGAGTTGAAATCAAGAGTCAGACCCTCAACTGACTGAGCCTCCAATCATAAATTTTAAACGATTATAAAAATGGTTTTAAATTTTTTGTGACATATTTGTGCACATAAATTTCTTGTATGATGGTGATTATGAAGAATCTGAAGATACTGTCACTATAAAGTCTGGATTAGGAACTGTGTGTAGGATCTCAGACTGTTATCAAAAAAAGTCATGTTCCCACAAGTGACTTAAGTCTTCTATTGACATTTTATTTTATTTTATTTTAATTTTTTTTAATGTTTATTTATTTTTGAGACAGAGAGAGACACAGCATGAGCAGGAAGGGGCAGAGAGAGAGGGAGACACAGAATGTGAAGCAGGCTCCAGGCTCTGAGCTGTCAGCCCAGAGCCCGACGCGGGGCTCAAACTCACGAACTGTGAGATTGTGACCTGAGCCAAAGTCGGACGCTTAACCGACTGAGCCACCCAGGCGCCCCTATTGACATTTTAAAAATCATTTCTTAGAACTGTTATATAAATTTAAAAATTTCTATAAAACTTTGTACATATTATTTTTCTCATCATAATTGTATAAAGGATATAGAATGAATTTTTTTTCTCTAAGTCACATGTATACATTCCTAAGTCCCCTCGTTTATTCCATTGTGCCACACACAAAAAATATTCTTTTAGATTTTATTTTTAATGTTTTATTTTTTTAATTAAAAAATTTTTTACATTTATTTATGTTTGAGACACAGAGAGAGACAGAGTGTGAGTGGGGGAGGGGCAGAGAGAGAGGGAGACACAGAATCCGAAGCAGGCTCCAGGCTCTGAGCTGTCAGCACAGAGCCCGATGTGGGGCCCGAACCCACAAACTGTAAGATCATGACCTGAGCCGAAGTCAGACGTTCAACCGACTGAGCCACCCAGGTGCCCCTATTTTTAATTTTTTAAATGTTTATTTATTTCTGAGAGAGAGAGAGAGAGAAACAGAGTGTGAGCAGGGGAGGGGCAGAGAGACAGGGAGACACAGGATCCGACGCAGTCTCCAGGCTCTGAGCTGTCAGCACAGAGACCAATGTGGGGCTTGAACTCACAAACCATGAGATCATGACCTGAGACAAAGTAGGACACTTAACCGACTGAGCCATCCAGGCGCTCCAGAAAATTTTATTTTTAAGTAATCTCTATACCACATGTGGGATTCAAACTCACAACCCTGAGATCAAGAGTCACATGCCCCACCTGAGCCAGCCAGGGACCCCCTCACAAATATCTTTTTATGTATGCCAGTATGTGAAAAGTGTTTGGAGGCACACTTTACAGAAAACCTCAGATTTTATTTAAGGATTAAAAAAAAATTTTTTTAGAGATTTTAAGTAATCTCTACACCTATCACGGGGCTCAAACTTACAACCCCAAGATCAAGAGTTGTATGCTCTACTGACTGAGCCAGCCAGAAAGCTTCAGATTTTAAAGAGGATTCCTACTAGGAAGAAATGGCCACATTTATGGCTCTTTCTATGGCTGAGAAAGTTCACAAATTTACAACTTTGCACACTGGTATTACTTCCCTACAAAATTCATCCTTCATAAAATGCTCATGGCCAAAGTTTATAGTCTTGAGTGGTACCGGGGCTGTCTGGAGACCTATGGGTCAGTTTTGTGGAGAGTCAACCTTTTCCCCCTAGCTTTCTTGAGGTGTAACTAACCAAATTGTAAGATATTTAAAGTGTACATCATGATGACTTGATATACACATTGTGAAAGGATGTCCCCCCATCTGGTTAATTAACACATGTATCAATCAACTCACATATTTATTTCCCCCCCACTTCTTTTGGTGAGAACATTTGTGTTCTACTCTCTCAGCACATTTCTTTTTTTTTTTTTTTTAATTATTTTTATTTTTATTTATTTTTTTTAACGTTTATTTATTTTTGAGACAGAGAGAGACAGAGCATGAACGGGGGAGGGTCAGAGAGAGGGAGACACAGAATCTGAAACTGGCTCCAGGCTCTGAGCTGTCAGCACAGAGCCCGACGCGGGGCTCGAGCTCACGGACCGTGAGATCATGACCTGAGCCGAAGTCGGCCGCTTAACCGACTGAGCCACCCAGGCGCCCCTCTCAGCACATTTCTATTACACAATATGGCATTATCAGTTATAGTCACATCAGTTATAGTCTAATGTTATACACTAGATACTTGAGTCAATCCTTTAATTGGCTGGATCTAATCCATTCATTTCCCCCCTCTGATAAGATCATCTCAAGTCTAAATCATGATTTTGTGACAGCAGTTAATACTCTGTATATATTTTTAAAATTTTTATTTATTTATTCAGGGGAGGGGCAGAGAGAGAGAGAGAGAGGTAGAGAGAGAGAATCCCACCCAGGTTCCACGCCCAGGACAGGGGCCCGATGCCCAATGTGGGGCTTGATCTTACGACTGTGAGGTAATGACATGAGCCAAAATCAAGAGTCGGACATGTAACTGATTGAACCACCCAGGTGTTCCTAAATTATATATTTTTAAATATGTATTTATTTAAGTAATCTCTACGCCCAATGTGGGGCTTGAACTCACAGCCCTGAGATCAAGAGTCGCACACTCTACTGACTGAGCCAGCCAGGTGTGCCTCTTTATAAGACATTTTGTAAAACAAAACGTTCTCACATTTAAAGCTATAAACTCTAGATGTGAAAATAACACATACACGCCACACACTGTTATATGGTTTATTTTTAAAATGATAGTAATAAATGCTTTTCCCTTGTTGGGAAATGACATACCTATTTTCAGTGGATAGAGCCTTAAAAAGTAACAGCGTTCTGTTCAAACTGAACTTGTATAATTGCACAAAAGTCATACAAAGCATTAAGAAATGCTAACAAAGCCTGCAGCTCTCTCAGATCCTCATTGAGCACACCCCGTAAGGCCTTGATTTCAGTGGGGACCCCTGATCTGAGCAATACTGATGCCCACGCCAAGTTCCTCAGTGACACTTAGGCAGAGGTTAAGAACAGTCAGGACAACCCACATGCTTTGTGACAACGGAATTCTGCTCTCATTAAACATTAGCATTAATGATGCATTCACTTTCTCATTATATTAGGAACATTAAACACTTCAGCTTGAAGTATATTTTCCCAGGCTTAAAATGTAACCCTATCAGCTTAAGTTTTAGGTGACAGATTCCCACCTCAGGAAACTAAAATTAAAAAAAAAAAAAAAAAAAAAAATTAACATCATAAAAACCTCTTCCAAGAGGGTCCTTTATGCTGCCACCAGCCTGGGTCCTCACTTATTTTCTAACACTCACACACACACACACACACACACACACACACACACACTACATTATTGTTGATCATATGCCAACTGAGGGGTGGCAGATAGGTTCTGACTCAGATCCCAACTTTGTTTTATTGGTAGCGGTTATTGGAAACACGGTGTTCCAAAGGACTCTGAGGTCACCGCTGACCTGGTGGGCAGTCCCCATGCCTTACTTGTGATCTCTCACACAGACATGGGGGAAGGGGAGCCAGCACTCCTGCATCAGATCTGTAATCTTTGTATTATCAAGAAAGCTAAAGGAGGGTGTTGGTTATCTAAGCTCTGAAAAATATAACAGCTCAATTTTCCTATTTTAATGAGTTACAATGTCTTTATCTTGGGTTTTCTTATTTTATGAATCTTTATCTCAAATTAAGATATAATGTCTATGGTAGGATTTTTCCCTTTCTGACCTTGTTACAAAGCTTAGTGAAAAAATAACCAAGTTTTATAGGGGCGCCTGGGTGGCGCAGTCGGTTAAGCGTCCGACTTCAGCCAGGTCACGATCTCGCGGTCCGTGAGTTCGAGCCCCGCGTCAGGCTCTGGGCTGATGGCTCGGAGCCTGGAGCCTGTTTCCGATTCTGTGTCTCCCTCTCTCTCTGCCCCTCCCCCGTTCATGCTCTGTCTCTCTCTGTCCCAAAAATAAATAAAAAAAAAAAAAAAAAAAAAAAAAAAAAAAAAAAAAAGAAAAAATAACCAAGTTTTAAAAGAAGACACAAAGAGAACTTTAAGTCATCTCATGAGGAGTACCTTCCTAATTTGGATATGAGGACTATGGGAAGAGGAGGGTTTCTACTCCAGTATTTCTACTCCTGTGTTTTAAATAAACAGTCTGTTTGTTGAGTAGGAAGAAAAAGAGCAGTTCCTGAGACAAACACACAAAAGGATGTGGCAGAGGCTATCTGGAAGTGCTTCCTTCATTTAGATGGTATGCATCATCAATGACCCAACCATCTCTCTTCAACTGAGGGAGAAAAATCCTAGTGTAACATTTGAAGGATTTCTGAGAATTAAGGTTTTCATTCAGAGAGGCCGGTGTATGAGACTTCGACATGGAGGAAATGTGGGGCATGTCTGTGGTGTGGCTAAGAATGTGTGAGATTCTTGCACTGTGCACCACTATCTGCTTAACAAATCCCGAATACATCAGGCGGCCCAGAAACACTAGGCCAGCTCTTGATGGTGCTGACAGTCTGATCCGATGCTTAGCTACTGAAGTTAATCTGGGACTCAAAGGACAATATACTTGGGCCAGGGACTAAAAATCACCAGAAGAATTCTGCAACAGCCATTCTGTGGCTCGCGAGGGCTGCAGAACTTGACTAGGTTCTAACCAGAAGTCTGTTTCATGTCCAGGTATGACGCTATACATAAAAGTCACTGGGCTTTTACTTAGAAAGTTGAAGACTACTGAAAACGATTTATAGCTAGAAAAGGAAATTCCTTATTTCAGTATTGTAAATGAACAAAGGAAACTCAATCCAAGGAAAGGGTTGTTGGGGCCACAGAAGCCCAGAGGGTGAGAAGTTGTGGATTTATTTTCAGTCCCCTTCTTTTAGAAAGTAGCACAGGGCTGAGAAGTTGGAGGGAGGGGGGAGGACAGGCCCGGGGACGAGACTCCGGCTGTGTGGCCATCCATTCCCACAGCTGCTTAGCAGAGCCAAGCATTCGAGGGTGAGCACTGGCAGGACCGTGTGTATCACTGATTTATAACATGATCTTTGTCCCCTGATGATGCCGGGTGTCTGCTTTTGGCTGTGTACCTTGGGTTTTCCTGGTAAGATGGGCAAATATCTAACACCAAGTGTTAATCCCCTTGCCTGTTTCTTTCTTAAAATCCCTTGACTTTACGCTCTAATGACCAGCAGGTTCTGTACATCTTGGGCCATATCCAGGTTTAAAGGAGGTGAACACACTAGTTCTAGGACAGAAGCTCCCAAATAAACCACCTGTGACAATCTAGCCCTGTTCATTCTGCAAACTGAGTTCTTGTATGACTGCAGCCAGTGCCGTGTTGAGGGAAATATGACTCCTTCCTACTGCCCTTCCAGGGCTTCTCATTTCATAGAGAAATGAAAGGATCACAGGATGTTCTTGGTGAACTCTTGGTGAGTTCCGCATTTTGCACTAGAGGAAACTACAGAATTGTAACAGGAGCGTCTCTCTGAAACGTGGGTGCCATTCCTCTGACTTCAAGAGGGTTAAGGAGAGGATCTACCTTTTCCCCGGGGCGGCAGCTTCTAGGGTGTGCCATAAGGGTCAGTGCACTAAGAATCTATCAAGAAAGCATGGATGCCTGGGATAGGAATCATCTTCAGCCTGAGAACAGATGGACAGAGGTCTAGATCTACAGAAGACACATATATATTTTTCTTTCTCTTCCATCTCTTCCCTTATCAAGAGTCTAAACATCTTCCAGGCCATAGGTAGCCAAATAGCGAGAAAAACTCAAAACTGTTTTAATAGTTAGTGTTGCTAGAATCTGGATTAGAGCTGAATGGTGGGACTGCAGGACACCAGTGCCCACAAGGGCTCATATGGCTCCAGTAGAGACGTAGGATCTGGAAAAAATGGACAGGAGTTATGGAAGGTATGTACTAGCCACCCACAATCACTGACAGGTGGTTTTTAGTATAGGCAGAGACACTGGTGGTTAGCTCAAAATACAAGCATCATAAACATCTTATGACATTAGGTAGATCTTAGCCAAAGTACAGAAAGGGAAAGACCTGGAGAGAAGGAGAAAAGTTTCTGTATATTTAATTGTGTTAACTGGAATGCATGGAGATATGTAACCACGGTTTTTCTTTACATTTAAAAATTCAAACTGCCTTGGTCATTAACTGTACAGAGTTAATGTTACTGAAGTTGTAGTAACATCCAGTTCAAAAATTCAATTTTCCAGATTTCTAGATACTTACAACAAAGAAAGATCACACACAATTACATACATTCATACAGTTGCCACACTCCCAAACAGAACACGTGTATAAATGTGCACACAGAGACACACACACTCAGGACATGCGCACAGATGCGAACAAACACCCCCTTTGAACCTGAGCTGCACGTGGGCTGCAGTGAGGGTCAAGAGGCCCTGCTGCATATCTGTTCTATGTCATTCATTTCTTTGGGACAATCTGCAGAAAGGATGAGAGGTGAGTCCTGAGTCACCACCACATCATCTTCAATCCGTACACCAAGACCACGAAACTTCTCTGGGGCATCTCTGTCATCCTCTGGAATATAAATGCCTGAAAAGTAGAAAAAAGAATGTGCTGTTCATAAATGGCAGTAAGTGGATGATTTGGGATAAGTAGGTTAACCTCTCTGTGTTACAATTCATCTGTAGAACTGGGATCCTAACAGTATCTACCTAGAATTTTGGATATTAACTGAGATAATACACATAAAAGTGTGTGGCACATAATGGTCAATAAATGTTGGCTATCATTACTAGAACTATTACTCTAGTTTTGTGAACCAGACTACAGGCGCCACGTGACCATGATAATAGTGATCATGATTCTGTCATATTCTAGTGGTTCAAGCAGGCCACTAAAGTTACTTTTAAGTATGTTAATATATGCCAGAAACCAGTAGATTATATAAATGCATTCTTTCCCTCCAGAATCATCCCATGGGAAAAGGGAACTTTGCTAAAATAAGGACATAAAGTATTTTAAAATATATGAAAAACACTTATTTTGAGATTATTAGCCTGAACAACCATAAACTAGAAAAACTCAAGTAAGCTCTTTCCAATAAGCCGTAAATATAACTGATGTACACAATGGAGAGTAAGAGAGAAACAGGAAGACTTTAACAGACATTTGGACAATTCTAAGAGTCCCCTTTCTAATCATGAAGTAAGATAAGAACAGGTCTTTTCATATTTAAGAAACTGGAAACTTCCTCCACTATACTCACAGATGCTGCCCTGGGATAAAAAGAAAAAGATCAGTGAAGGAAAATGTATTCAAAGTCTAAGGAAGCACCCATGTACCAACCAGACTATACTGAATAATACATAAGGCATACATAATAGCAACATGTGACTGGGTACTATAAAGTCGGGTCCCAACTATAATTTATATACTTTAGAGATGAAAACACTTGAAATCTATTGTTGAAATACATTTTCTTGACAAAAACAGCATCATTATTTAAAAATCACTCTTGGGGGGCACCTGGGTGGCTCAGCTGGTTAATTAAGTGTCTGACTTTGGCTCAGGTCAAGATTTCACGGCTCATGAGTTTGAGCCCTGTATGGGGCTCTGTGCTGACAGCTCAGAGCCTGAAGCCTGTTTCATATTCTGTGTCTCCAGTTCTCTTTGCCCCTCCCCTGCTCATACTCTGTGTCGCTCAAAAATAAATAAACATTAAAAATTTTTTGGGGGGGCGTTGGGGAGGCTCAGTCAGTTACGCGTCTGTCTTCAGCTCAGGTCATGATTTCATGGTTCGTGGGTTCAAGCCCTGCAATGGGCTCTCCGCTTTCCGCACAGAGCCCGCTTCGGATCCTCTGTCCCCTTCTTTCTCTGCTCCCCCCCACCTTCTCAAACAACAACAACAAATTTTTTTAAATCACTCTTGGGGTGCCTGGGTGACTCAGTCGGTTGAGCATCTGACTCTTGATTTTGACTCAGGTCATGATCCCAGACTTGTGGGATCAAGCCCCATGGGCTCTGAGCTGAACATGGAGCCTGCTTAAGGTTTTCTTTCTCTCTCTCTCTCTCTCTCTCTCTCTCTCTCTCTCTCCCCCCCCCCCCCTAAAAATTAAAAACAAAAAACAAAACCAAAAATCCCTCTTGTAACATCAATCCTTACACTCCACTGTGACCACCACTTTTCTGTGGAATTCTGTCCACTGCCCAGGATCGTTCAAGCCGGGGAGCTTAGATTGCCAGCTTCCTGTCAAACTTGCGAGAAAGGACCTGGACACCAAGAAGCAGAGCAGCTCTCTGAAGGAAAGCACCTGTGGCTTCAGACGCGTGAGCATCCCACCACTAAACAGGAGACGAGTAGAAATTGGCCCCGGGAAAGGCAGGGTCTAAAAAAAGATTTATTTCTTAATATCTACTTATAGAAAGCAGTCTCCATCTGTTGTTTACTGGAGAAGTCAAATGAAACAAATTGTGTGATGTTAAATAGGAAAGCTCAAGGAAAATCTAAAATAAAATTCCCTTCTACACTGAAGAGATCCATTTTCCTGTCTCTCCTAATTTAATTATGTTGGTTCAGGTAAAACTAAGCAACATTTACCTTTCTACCTGATAGTGTCATGTGTCCCACGGGATCAGGGCCTGCACCCGCCCTTACCTGGCTCTACTGTGATTACCATACCAGGCTGTAGAGGGAGGGAACGGGGCATGTCAGGGGTGTCATGGACATCCATCCCGAGGTAATGGCCAACGTGATGAGGGCAGTATTTTCGAGCAGTCTGGAAAAGATAATCACCACAGTGTTATTAGGGCAATGACCCCTTAAGGGGAAAGCTGGGCATGTATCGATCAGTGAGATATGTGTTAATACCTCCCCCCTGGTTCTGCCACTTAGGTTTAACCTGTCCTCTGGTTAATGCCTAAGAGACCCAATAAACTGCTACCTCTTAAATGCAATTCTGCTGATGGCATTCAAATGCATCCAAGTTTCCATTCCCACTATTTGATATACTACATACATGCTGACTTGGGTAACCCCAGCAATGACTACAGTAAATGAAACTCTTTTCAGGGTGGAGGGAGGATGATTATGTTAGAATAGTTCTCTTTTCAATGTTCACAAGTCCCTCTCAGAAAGCCTGCTCTGGAGACTGAATATCTCACAGCAACTTGTGGAGTAGGCACAGGACATTAAATTAACACAGTAATTATTAGGCATTTACCGGCTTGGATATTCCTATCTGTTAATTAGATTTGTTGGCTGCAGCAGCAGGAGGAATTTATAGCGTCTTTCCTATTGATAAAAGAAATCCTGGCAGCCTAAACTTGGAGATGAGATGCCTTAATGGTCTGTTTGGTGTGGCCACCTGGCATCTTAATTTACAGCTAAGGTTTTACATTTTTACTGAATATTATTACATTTTGGCTACAGATGAAATTCACCAAAGACGTGGCCCTTGGGGATATTGTTAGTCTCACCAATGTCACTGAAGCAACAAACACCCTCCCCCATGATTTCTACTTTTCAAAATCACCACAAAAGGACTGAGAGTTAACCTTTTATCCTTTTTGTGTCCTTTTCCATTCTGTCTGCATCAGCCTTCATTTTATATTTTCTGCCCACTGAGCTACTTATACAGGATGCAACGATCTAGAATGTGCTGCCATCTTCTGGAAGAAATAAGTACTGACTCCTTTTGTTTTAATCCATGTTCAACCTAAACCTCTTCTAGATGAAGAATCACAAAGACCATTTTTAAATCTAATTAGTTTTCTAGAGGCTGAAACCCAGCAGCACATCAGGTGTTCTTGAGAGCTGAGGTCAAAAGAGGGGCCATACCTTGAAGGCATTATTTTCCTTAATGTTCTTCACAATCCCCAACTCCTTCAGCTTCTGGGCTATCAGTGTCAGCATCAAGCTGTAGATGTTCTCCAAGCTTGTCCCAGGGGAGCAGAGCGTCAGACAATCTCTCTGAATCTCTAGAACAGCTTCATAGAGTTCTGCCTGAGGTGCTGTGAATCTGGGGACAGGAAAACCAAAGAACTCACATTTGGAATAATCTGATATTGCAGGAAGTTTGCTTCCAAGTCTGATTAGGAAAAACTCCAAGGTGCTGATGATGGGGCATTGTTGATACCTAATCAGTATCAATATATCAGTACTGACAGGACCTTAATTGTGACCTAGACACTCAACAGGAAGAACAATAACTCTTCAAGCTGGGGCAGCAACAGCCTCTCCTGTAAACGATCAGCAGATATACATGAGGTGAGGCTAGCAGATAAAGTCAGCCATGAATGCATCTGGAGGGTCGACCAGCCTCAACTTGATCCTTTCCATTTTTTTTTTTTTACCACTTTAAACACACACACACACACACACACACACACACACACACACACACACACACAAAGGGTGCTTGGGTGGCTCAGTTGGCTAAGTAAGCATCTCTGACTCTTGGTTTTGGCTCAGGTCATGATTTCACAGTTCCTGAGTTCGAGCCCCAGGTTGGGCTCATGTGCTGTTGGTGTGGAACCTGCTTAGGATTCTCTCTCTCTCCCTCTTTCTCTGCTTCTCCTCCACTCTCACCATGTGCTCTCTCTCTCTCTCAAAATAAATGAACATTTAAAAAGCAAAAGAAAACAAAGCCTAGGAATCCACTTCTTGTAGGTAAAACCTATGTCATGAGATAAACTAGTAGATACTCTGGATACTAGGTATCCTTAGAATAATAATTTCTTTAGCAATCATGGAGAAAAACGAGAAAAAATTAAGCTGGTGCGGTGTATGATATGTATTTTCTACACTGCTGATGGGGAGTGTAAATTAGTATAGCCGATTAAGTCAAAGGTTTTAATAAAAATATTCATAAAATTTGAGCTTATATTCTGTGCTAAGAATCCATCCTAAGAAAATATTTGACAAAAAACAAATAACCCGTGAAGAAATGGACAGAAAACACAAATAGACACTTCTCTAAAGAAGACATCCGGATGGCCAACAGGCACATGAAAAGATGCTCAACGTCGCTCCTCCTCAGGGAAATACAAATCAAAACCACACTCAGATATCACCTCACACCAGTCAGAGTGGCCAAAATGAACAAATCAGGAGACTATAGATGCTGGGGAGGATGTGGAGAAACGGCAACCCTCTTGCACTGTTGGTGGGAATGCAAATTGGTGCAGCCACTCTGGAAAACAGTGTGGAGGTTCCTCAAAAAATTAAAAATAGACCTACCCTATGACCCAGCAGTAGCACTGCTAGGAATTTACCCAAGGGATACAGGAGTACTGATGCATAGGGGCACTTGTACCCCAATGTTTATAGCAGCATTCTCAACAATAGCCAAATTATGGAAAGAGCCTAAATGTCCATCAACTGATGAATGGATAAAGAAATTGTGGTTTATATGCACAATGGAGTACTACGTGGCAATGAGAAAGAATGAAATATGGCCCTTTGTAGCAACATGGATGGAACTGGAGAGTGTGATGCTAAGTGAAATAAGCCATACAGAGAAAGACAGATACCATATGGTTTCACTCTTATGTGGATCCTGAGAAACTTAACAGAAACCCATGGGGGAGGGGAAGAAAAAAAAAAAAAGAGGTTAGAGTGGGAGAGAGCCAAAGCATAAGAGACTCTTAAAAACTGAGAACAAACTGAGGGTGGATGGGGGGTGGGAGGGAGGGGAGGGTGGGTGATGGGTATTGAGGAGGGCACCTTTTGGGATGAGCACTGGGTGTTGTATGGAAACCAATTTGACAATAAATTTCATATATTGAAAAAAAAGAGAAAATATTTGAAATTCAAAGAAAGCTGAGTATATAAAAATGTTCACTGTAGATAAACTTTAAATGTCCCCTAATAAGAATGGTTAAATATAACAATATAATGAGTATAATGAACATCTACATACCAAATCCAAGTTCGGCCATGAGCAACATGTTATATTTGTATCACTATGAGGCTGCCCACACTCCAACCCCCGCAGTATTTCTAAAGAGTTTTTAATAGTTCTTATTTATTTATTTGTTTATTTTACTTATTTTTGAGAGAGAGAGAGAGAGAGAGAGAGAGAGAGAGAGAGAGAGAGAGAAAGCGTGAAGGATGCACCCACGTACAAGTAGGGGAGGGGCAAAGACAGAATCCAAAGGAGGCTCTAATTGACACAGGGCTTGAACTCACGAACCCCGAGATCATGACTGGAGCCAAACAAAACCAAGAGTCAGATGCTTAACAAACTGAGCCACCAGGTGCCCCTTAATAGTTCTTTTTTTAAAAGTTTATTTTGAAAGAGACAGAACAAGCAGGGGAGGAGCAGAGAGAGAGAGAGAGAGAGAGAGAGAGGGAGAGAATCTCAAGCAGGGTTCACACTGCCAGCACAGAGCCTGACATAGGCCTGGAACCCACAAACAGTGAGATCTCGACCTGAGTCGAAATCAAGAGTTGGACTGAGCCACCCAGGTGCCCCATTAATAGTTCTATTTTTAGTGTAAATTTTATATACACTAAAATACATAAATCTGAGCTGTACAAGTTGGACAAATGTCAATACAATCAAGGTGGTCAATAATGTAATTCACATCTATAAGTTGTGTTTCACCACACTTGGGAAGATTTTGGCCATTATTTCTTCAAAGGTTTTTTCTGACGCATTCGCTCTTCAATTTCTGGGGCTCTAATTAGATGTATGTTAGATGGCTTGAAAATATCTCATAGGTCTCTGAGGTTTTGTTCATTCTTCTACAGTTTATTTCTGTTCTTCAGACTGGATAATTTCTATTTCTCTTCAAGTTCACTTGACTTCTGCCTCCAATTGGACTGTAAAGTCCACCTAGTGAATTATCCATTTCAGCTACTGTACTTTTCGGCTTTAGAATTTATTTAGTTTTTGAAAAAAATCTTTTTATTGTAAACAGAACAGAGGCACAGAAAGCCAAACAAACCAAATATAAATACCTTAAGAAATTAGTGTAAGGTTGACCAGTCAGATAAAAGGTGGAACTTAGCCAACTGTCACAGAAGTCCCTTCTATGTGCCTCATAACTATTACAATTCTCCCAGCATGTAACCATTACTCTAACTTTTCCAGTTATCATTTCCTTGTAGTTTTTCATTTGCATGTACATGTTTATCATTTTTACTGATATAGTTTCTAGATCATAAAATTCACCCACTTTAAAAAGTTTACAGTTCCGTGGTTTTTAGCATTTTCACAAAGTTGTGCAACCATCATCACTATCTAATTCCAGAGCATTTTCATGCCCCCTCCCCCTTCTTGTATCCATTAACAGTCACTTTCCATTCCTTGTATTTAAAAAACTATTTTGTAACCCAAATGTGCATCCCAGGATAATTATCTTCCTGCTTATTTAAAATAAATTTGATTTGTCTCTTGAATCTCTTTTAGTCAACAGGTTCCTTTCTCTTTTTTTAATGTTTATTTATTTTTTGAGAGACAGAGGGAGACAGAGTGTGAGCAGGGGAGGGATAGAGAGAGAGGGAGTTACAGAATCCGAAGCAGGCTCCAAGCTCTGAGCTGCCAGCACAGAGTCCAATGTGGAGTTCAAACTCACAAACTGTGAAATCACGACCTGAGCCAAAGTTGGACGCTTAACCGACTGAGCCACACAGGCACCCCAACAGGTTCTTTTTTCTAGCCTTTTTTATTCCCTCGTAAATTATGTGTTAAAGAATCCAGGCTGTTTGAAATACAGGGTTTGTCACAGTCTGAATTTTGCTAATTGTATTCACAGAATGAATGCCTGTGTTTCTCCAAACTTCTTATGTTGAAGCCCTACCCATTAGTGTGGCTGTATTTGGAGATGAGGCCTCTAAAGGAAGTAACTAAGGTAACATGAAGTCATAAAAGCGGGGCCCTGCTCTGACAGAATTAGTGTTCTTCTAAGAAGAGACACCACAGAGCTTGCTTTCTCTTACTTTCTCTCTTTGTGTAAAAGAGGTCATGTGAGCATACAGCAAGATGGCGGCTGCTTACAAGCCAGGAGAAGAGGCCTCACAAGGAAACCTACCTTGCTAGCACCTTGATCTTGGACTTCCCAGCTTTCAGAACTGTGAGAAACAAATTTTTGTGGTCTAAGCCACTAAGTCTGTTGTATTTTGTTACGGCAACTCGAGCTAACATACATATCCTCTCAGCGCAGTTCAACATATTCCTTTGTCTTTTTTATTTGTTACAAATTGGCAGTTGGACCCCAAGAATGAATCAGACTCAGGTTCAGTCTCTTTGGTAAGACTGGCTATATGTAGTACTTGGCAAAATCGTAGGAGGCACATAATATCTGATTATCTCTTTTTGTGATCTTAGCAGTCACTGATCCTTAGTACTTATATCTATACATTAATGGGTGTTGCAAAATGGTAATAATTTTAATTCTCTATTTTTCATTCACTTCATGTAATTTTTTAAATGTTTATATTTAAAAGAGAGAGCGCGGGGTGCCTGGGTGGCTCAGTCGGTTAAGTGTCCGACTTCGGCTCAGGTCATGATCTCACGGTCCGTGAGTTCGAGCCCCGCGTCGGGCTCTGTGCTGACAGCTCAGAGCCTGGAGCCCGTTTCAGATTCTGTGTCTCCCTCTCTCTCTGCCCCTTCCCTGTTCATGCTCTGTCTCTCTCTGTCTCAAAAATAAATAAATAAACGTTAAAAAAAATTAAAAAAATAAAAGAGCGCAAGCAGGGGAGGTGCAGAGAGAGAGGATCTGAAGCAGGTTCTGTGCTGACAGCAGCGAGCCTGATGCGAGGCTTGAATCACGAACCTTATGACCTGAGCTGAAGTAGGAAGCTTAACCGAGTCACCCAGGTGCCCCTGAGCGCATATTGATATTTCAATTAAAATTTGAGACCACAGAATTTTTATGTAACCTCTCTGTATTTCATTTGCCTTCTTTCTTCTGGGTTCTTGAGGACACAAGGAGGACAGAATTAAAATCATCTTTTACTCTTTTGTTTTATATTTCTTTGTTTTTTATTAACTTTGTATGAGATTAACCAAGATACTTTTTTTATTGCTTACTTTATGTGAAATTAATTTTCCTGAACTTCTGAATGAGGCAGAATTTAGGAAAGATTTTTTAGCCTCACAGAGCTTTTTCTTGTTTTGGTGCAGTGGTAAACAATATGGTAGCTTGCTTTCAATTCCTCTCTCACTCACTCCTTTCCCTTGTCCCTAACTTGCTCAATTTCGATTCTACTTCCAGCAGTTTCTCCTCAGTATGAGAAGGGAGCACAGCACCCTCAAACTTCCTTGGGCCTTTGGAGTGACAAATCTTTCCCATTTCAGTTTCTGTTCTCGAATTGGTCATCATCCTTTCCAGTGAACAGCTATTGGTTATTTGGGAGTTCCTTTGTTCTCAAGCACTTCGGACAGCTTCTTCCACTACTGTTGTTTCCTTCTTTTTCCTTCCACACAGATAGTGATACCAGCCAGGTCTTGTGGTTGTATAGAGTATGTTCATAACTGTTTGTGCTTTTAGGCTGAAGTGATACCCTATCACCCAGTGTTTGGTTTTGCTACCTAGTTGCTCTACTGTTATTTGACAATTTGGAGAGACAGAAAAACTATGCTTTTGTTGCCATCTCCCCAGAATCCTTGGTTCTTATTTCTTAGTTTCTTATTTCTTACTGAAACTCTCAATCTGTTCACTCACTATATTTATATTTGTTCCTTTAACTCTTTGAACATATCTATAATAGCTGCTTTAAAGTTCTTGTCTGCTCATTGAAATTTTAGGGTTATTCAAGATCTCCTTTTATTGGCTGTATTTTTCTCGACTATGGTTATTTTGATTCTTTTCCTGATTCTTCTCATGTCTAGTGATTTTTTTTTAACGGATTACTGGAATTACTTTTGTAATCAGAAAATAAAAACTTCAAATTTATTTACTTTATTTTACTTTTAAATGTTTATTTTTGAGAGAGTATGAGCAGGGGAGAGGCGGGTGGGGGGGAGGGTGGACAGAGGATCTGAAACAGGCTCTGTGCTGACAGCAGTGAGCCCAATGCAGGGCTTGAACTCATGAACCATGAGATTATGACTGAGCCAAAGTTGGACACTCAATAGACTGAGCCACCCAGTCTATTTATTTAATTTTAAGTTAATTAATTAATTTTTTATTTTTTAAAAAACGTTTATTTAGGGGCTCCTGGGTGGCTCAGTCGGTTAAGTGTCTGACTTCAGGTCAGGTCTGATCTCACGGCTTGTGAATTTGAGCGCCACGTCGGGCTCTGTGCTGACAGCTTGGAGCGTGGAGCCTGCTTCAGATTCTGTGTCTCCCTCTCTCCCTGCCCCTCCCTCACTCTCTCTCTCAGTGATAGACATAAAAAAATTTTTTTAATGAAAAAAAATGTTTATTTATATTGAGAGGGTGTGAGTGCAAGTCGGGGAGAGGCGGGGAGAGGCAGGGATAGACAGAGAGAAAGCGAGAATCTCAAGCAGGCTCTGCACTGTCAGCACAGAGCCCGACACAGGGCTTGATCTCATGAACTGTGAGACTGTGACCTGAGCCAAAATCAAGAGTCGGATGCTTAATCCACTGAGCCACTCAGGTGCCCCTTAATTTTTTTTTTAAAGATTCTATTTTTAGTAATCTCCACACCCAGTGTGGGGCTCAAACTTACAACACTGAGATCAAGAGTTGTATGTTCTACTGACTGAGCCAGGCAGGCACTCTTCAAATTTATTTTTTAAAAATGTGATGTTAATTGGGTGTGTTAACTAGGTGTGTCTAGGTGTCTGATCCAGTGATATGATAAATAAAGCAGTCTTAGAAAGTCATCAGGTACTTTGCAAAGGCAGTTAACCTGAGCTAGAGGGGATGAGTATATTTCTTTAGTCTTTTATTCCTCATATACCCATATTCCAACTCATACTCCTAAGAAGCAGTGGGATCTGTAGATGTCCTACCTGCCATTGACAGGCCAGGTCCGGGTTATGTCACTCACATAGCAAGAAGACTCACAACCTCCATCCAGCAGCACCATTTCCCCATCCTGCAACAAAAGTGAGATATGTCAAAGTAGGTGACCTTATGATTGTCAGCTATTTCTTCTCATTTAAACTCTCTGTGCCTTTCACTTTATATATATATTTAAAAAGCTATATCTGTGTTCATTCTCACAAGAAACAGCATCTCAATTTTTCAAATGAATTCACATTGACTCAAGAAAGGTGCCACTGCATAGTAGTCCATAGGCTCTGGAACCACACTGCTTAGATCATCATAAATGTTACTACTATCATTATTAGTTTTACAAATCCTATGTAAGTTGGTATCCAGGGCCTTATTCAAATACAATTACCCTTAACCATTTAACTTTAGAATATCTCTTCCCCATTTGTTCCCCATCAAAGTACACGTGGGGAAAGAAAAAAAACTTTGGGTATCTTTACCTTACTTCTTGTCATGTTATATTGAAATTATTTATGTCTTTGAAGACAGGGAATATCTTATTCATATATAAATGAGCACACAACATGGTATGTAGTAGAATAATGGGCTGAGTATTTATGTATGTACATATATATAATAGCAACTTTGAAGAATAGATGTGGTTTTTGTTTCTGGTAAAATGCCAGAATACATTTCTTGTTAGAAAACAACTAGATGCTGGATCGAAAATATATTTTATGAAAGGCTGGCATTACATAAGGCAAGAGATGTCCTAAAGACATTTTCTCTCTTGAAAAAAGACACCCTAGAACTGAAACTAGAGTGGAAAGTAGTGATAAGGTAAGAGGTACAGTATATATAGAAAAGGAGATGTTGCCCTGAGGTCCTGCAGCAAAGTGGGGAAAATGAGCCGGACATTTTTGCATTAATCTAGGATGCTCATAGAGGATTTGGGAGTTGCAGGGCACTAGGATCCACTTGACTTCTGGCAAAAGCATAATCAAACAACCTTTGGAAGAAATTTCCCCCAAATCTGGGCTGGCATGATTTCCAAAAAATAACATCAGGCAAATGTGAGCTCACAAGCCAAGGTTGTCAAGCACCTGACGTAGGTCACCATGCCTGAGAGTCAGCAGGAACAACAAATTTAGATCTTCCAAGACTTCAGATAAGGGAATGATTAGATATGGAAGGGCTATTATGAAAGCCTTAAAGGGATAAAGTACGGAATCACAAAGACGAATAAGCAACAAGAGACAACTGACGATAACTCTGATTTGAAAGGGACCAAAAGGAAATAAAAACAACTGCTGAAGTCAATCACCCAGGGGATGGCTGAAGAAGCAGATAAGACAACCAAAGGGGAAAAAAACTAGTTTCATGGAAGACAAACATACCGAAGGCTCTGAGAACATGACAGAGAGACAAGGCAAAAATAAACATGAAAGTTAGCTTACTGAGACCAGACAGAGGTCTAACATACATCTAACTGAGATCACGGAAGAAGTGGATAGAGACAGCGTAGGAGAGACGGTATCTACACCAGGGTCTGAGGATTTCCACAAACGCACAGATTCCGGAGGAAGAAGGGACCATAATGACGATATGTAAAAATAAATCTGTTCTTAGACATACAAAAAACCAGAAACACCAAAGAAAAAGAAATCTTAAAAGTAGCCAGAGCAAAAAGAGAGACCCCATAGGAAATGACAACTATGTTTTGTTTGTTTGTTTTTTAACTTTTTTTTTTAAATGTTTATTTATTTTTGAGGGAGAAACAGAGACAGCATGAGCAGGGGAGAGGCAGAGAGAGAAGGAGACACAGAATCTGAAACAGGCTCCAGGCTCTGAACTGTCAGCACACAACCCGACATGGGGCTTGAACTCAAACTGTGAGATCATGACCTGAGCCCAAGTCAGGCGCTTAGCCAACTGAGCCACCCAGGTGCCCCTGTTTGTTTGTTTGTTTTTAATCAGCAACACTGAAAGTCAGGAGAAAGGGGAATGATATACTACAGGTGATGACTGAAAAGTGAAGATAGTTTCTTTGGTATAGACTTCATCAAGAATTGAGAATGAAATAAAGATATTTCAGCTAAACAAAACCAGAAAATTTTCTCAGCAACAGACCTTCATCTAAAGGATTTTCTTCAGGCTGAAGGAAGGTGATCCCGGGAGGGCCATCGAAGATGTGAGAAGGAAAGGTGAACACGCATGTAAATCGAAACAAACCTGCTTCTGATGGTTGGAGAGAGCTGTGGTGAGCATAGAGGCAGAACCACAGGGCAGCCCGCTCTCGGACTGCATTTCTGCCAGATGCTTACTACCAAGTCCACACCAGAGCTCTCCCAGAGGCCCCATAGTACCCTGCATTTCTTAAAGCTTGTTGAGGACCTTGCCCACTGACTTCACCAGAAAGGACCCTTGTAAACTTTCAGATAACCAAAGCCAAGACTATGACCTAGAAGTTCTCAACTTTTTTTTCTCTCAGGCCAATTTGTCTAATAATGGCAATACTTTTCTGTCCCTGTACAGCGACACTGGTGCTTATTCTCCAGTTTTTTAGGAATGAACACTATACTGTTTAGGAACAGACACACTGGTGGTAAAACCAGGAAAACAAAATAAAATGGATTAAAACAAAAATTAAGATGGTAGAAGACAGAAAGATGTACTTGATATTGCCCAGGGGACTAGTAATGTTCTTTTCATCCTAGATGGTAGACACATGGTTGTTTATTTGATAATTATTTTTAAGCAGTACATGATATTTATTGTGTGTTTTTTAAAGTTTATTTTGAGAGAGAGTGAGCAAGCAGGGGAGAGGCAGAGAGATAGTGAGAAAGAGCCCAAGCAGGCTCTGCACTAGTAGAGCCTTGAAGTGGGGCTCGAACTCACAAACCGTGAGATCATGACCTGAGCTGAAACCAAGAGTCAGATACTTAACCGACCGAGCCACGCAGACACCCCTATTTATTGTTTTTAATATACATTTAACAACTTAGGCAAACCTTATGGACTATAATGAAAGTGAAAAATCTATCCTTAAACACTTATAATAAGAAAAGAAGGATGAAAATTAATGAGTTCAGTATCTAATTTAAGAACAAGAAAAAAACAAGAGAATAAACACAAAAAGGAGAAGGGTGAAATTAATAAAGGCAAGGGGCCAGTGTAATGAAATAATAAACAAAGATAAAATAGCATTAATGATGAAAAGTTGGTTTTACAAGAGTAACAAAACCGAACAAACCTCTTTTTTTAGTGAGATTTCCTTTTTTAGTCGAAGTTCTCGAGGTATAATGTACATGGTAAAATGCACAGATTTTTAAGTATATAGAGTTAGGTCAGTTTTGTCAAAACCCATGTAACCACTCCCTCAGGTGCCTTCCCAGTCAATATTCCATCCGAAGCAACCACTGATCTGATTTTTATCAATACAGAGTGGTTTTGCCTATTTCAGAACTTCATACAGACGGGATCATAGAGGGTCTAACTTTTGTGTCTGACTTATTCAGTCAGCACAATGCTTTGAGATCATTTATCTGTTGGTAGTACAGTGGTTTGTTCCTTTTCATTTTAAGAATACACCACATAGCAATTTCCTTATTTAATATCCTGGTAAGAGACGCCTGGTCTATCAGAAGCAAACTTGCTATAAACATTCATTCTTGTACAAGGCATTTTGTGGACCTACATTTCAATTTTTTTGGAAAAATACCTATTAATGGAATTGCTGGTGCATGTTTATGTTTTAAAGAAACTACTAAGATTTATTAGAAAAAAAGAGAAGAGGCAAAAATATATCAAGAATGTAAAAAGGTACATAACTGTAATTACAAAAGATTAAAAGGTAAGACAATACTATGAGTAATTTTAAAAACTTAGACATAATGGTAGAAAATTATAACCTACCAAACTGTCTCAGGCAAAATGAAGTATAAACTGATATAATCACTTTGGAAATGTCTGGCATTTTCTACTAAAGTTACAAATATGCATACCTATGACCCATCAATTCCACTAATTAAGTGTCCTTAGACAAACTTGATGACTCATATACTAGGAATATGTACAAGAATGTTCACAGAATATTGTTCATAATGGTAAAAACCTGGAAATAATAGAAATGTCCACCTAATGGATATTTATCATATTAATAAATTAAAACAGAAAACTTCATAATATTTATTAATTGATTTAAAAATAACAATGAACCTATTACATGTTAAGATAAATAGCATTTTTAATGAAAAGTAACTATTTTTCTAAATAAAAATAGTTAGAAATGTAGCGTACATTTTTATAGATCTCTTTGTCTAGCAAAACAAAAAACAGCTAGAATCTCATATCTGCTTTTGCCTTCAATTTGGTATGATGTTGATGTCATAAAGCCTCTAGGGTCCATCTCTGTGCACTGAAGAGAACGAGAGTGAAAGAGACACATAATGTCTGGGTATTCTTATGAAAATATATTTAACCTCACGGACCACACTTTAACTGCTGTTCCACACTAGAACAAACCACAGTAGCATGCAACAACATACTGTTATACGAAAAAGATGCAGATACAATATTTGAAATCTATAAAGTTCAAACATGACCAAAACCAAACTACATTAAACTCTATTATTCATTAGTAGTAAAATAAAATGAAAAGCAAAGAATTGATGACCATCAAAATCAGGGTAGTGGCTATCCCATCAGGGAGGGAAGAAATTATCATTGGGAAGAAACACATGGTGGAAAAGCTTTTTAGGGGTGGAAGGCTAGTAATGTCCTGATTCAGGCATTCACAAACTTTTTCTGTAAAGGGATAAATAGTAAATATTTTTTACTTTGTGGACCATACTGTTTCTGATGCAACTATTCAACTCTGCCACTGTGGGAAAGAAAGCAGGAACGGCTGTATTCCAACAAAACTTTATTCACAAAACAAAGTAGCAGGCTGGATTGGCCTAGAGAGGTGTAGCTTGCCAAGTATGGACAATGGTTACCTGGGTGTTCATTTTATAATTAATATTAAACTTTTCCTTTAAGTTTTAAGTACTTTACCGGTAGTTACATTTTATAATAAGAAATGTTTGTTAAAAAATAAAACAGAAAGCTTTAGTATATTAATGAAATTGAATCGGTAGTTCAAAAAGTCTACAAAGGAAAATATCAGGCCCAAATAGGTCTACAGGGATATTCTACTCAATTAAAAAAAAAAAAAACACATTAAATCATTTCATAATATTAAAAACAACCTAACTCATTTGATATACAAATCAGAAAAAGATAGTATGAGAAAAATAAGCCAATTTCATCCACGAACATAGATTATTATATCCCAAACAACACATCAGCAAGTTGAAAATAGCAGTGCTACAGATTAAAACAGAAAAAAAAAATGCTTAATTCCACTGGTAATTAAGGTAATGGAAATTAAGACCACAACGAGATGCTGTTTTATACCAATCAGAATGGCAGAAGTTAAGAAGTCTGATAACATCAAAGGATAAGAGGATGTGGTAAACAGAATTACGCACCACCAGTAGGAGTATAAATAGGTACAAATACTTGGGAAAAAATTTGTATTATCACACTTATGAATAAGAAAAAAAGTTCCCCAAAACTACATATAGCAGTATATAATTTTTATATAGTTCACAAACAAGTAGAACTAACTAATATTGTTTGGGAAATCATGCATGTGTGATACAACTACATAAAAAAAATCAAGGGAATGATGAACAAAAATTTAGGGTACCAATTAGTTACCTCTGGGAGGGAGGCATTAGGATAGCAGAGCATAAAGATACAGTATTGGTAATGTTCTAGCTCTTGAGCTGAGTGATTGGTTCATGGGTATTCATTTAAAAAATATGCTGTATACTTTACATGTATGCTATATTTATTCTTTTGAAATTACTGAAAATTAAAATAGATAATTGAAAGTGGACTTAATAAAGGTATATACAATCTTTACTTGTATAGTCACTTGGGGAGAAAACCATAAAAGGTAAGTTCCCTCATAGCTAATAAGGTACTCTTAAAATCTGCTCCCAAAATATGCTTGGTCCACTGTTGCCACAAGTCCTTTCAGAAGGAGATGAGCAAAGGCTTTAGAGTAGAATTCTTGGCTCTGCCCTAATGAGTTGCCTAATTTTTTAAGTTTATTTTCCACATCTATTAAACGGGCACGTCAATAGTTACTCCTATCTCAAAGTACTAACATGAGGATCAAATGAGATAATGTCTGTAAAATCATTTTATAAACAATAAAGTGGTTTGTAAGTGGCACCATAGGAAGCGGCACTGAAGGGCATTTCATGTACCTTGATGAGCTGATTATTCTTCACATAGTGCAAAGTGTTGGACCGATTACCTCCAGCGACCACAGGCGGGTAGGCTAAGATGTCCGCACCGCGGGCCCGGCATTCAAATTCGAACTGAAAAACAAGAGCCAAGCATGACGACAAGTATGACTGAAGACAGGATTTCCTCCGGGCTGTGCCAGCCAGGGCTCTCCTTGACAGTCTGTCCCTCCATTCAAGTACTTCTCTGTCATTTCTGGAAAATGAGTTATCAAATCTAACCAGACTTCTTATGCTTCCATTTCAATCTATTTTTTTATTCCCCGCTCCAATCCTGTTATTTGACCCTATTATTATGTCTGCTTGGTTCCTCTGAGTGCTCCAAATTTCCTAAGATTTTCAAATTAAGTCCAGAAGAGAACACAGAAAACTTACAATCAAGGTTGAGTACAGAGATACAGTCAAGTAAAGTTTCTATCTTTTATTCTTTTTTTTAAATGTTGATTTTTGAGAGAGAGAGAGAGAGAGAGAGAGAGAGAGAGAGAGAGAGAGAGTGCGCGCACAAGTGGGTGAGGGGCAGAGAAGAAGACACAGAACCCGAAGAAGGCTCCAGGCTCTGAGCTGTCAGCAGAGCCCGACGCGGAATTTGAACTCACGAGCTGTGAGATCATGACCACAGCCAAAGTTGGACGCTTAACCAACTGAGCCATCCAGGTGCCCCACTATTTTTTATTCTTATTTAGATAAACACTGGAATACGGCTTGCATTAACAACACTTCTGCATTACTAATTTCAACTTTTCAAATAGCTACCAACCTACATGCGCTGGAAAAGTGACAAAGGATGCCTGGCAAATGGTCAATTCTACCAATTTCACTTTGTCCTAGGATGGAGCATGCCCATCCATGGAGCTGTCTCCAATACTACTCAGATTCTCCTCCTGTGAGAGGAGACACAATCGTGTCTTTGCTTCTTCATGTGTTCTACTTTGCAATTTTCTTCATTTAATTGTAGCTCTGAGTATTTTAGACACATCTAATACATTATCAGTGACGTTTAAGAACCAAATCCTCTCCACTGATATCCCGGTCACTCCCATGAAAGTCAACTAGAAGCCATCTGCTAATGAACTACTTAATATTTTTGCCTCCAACAAAACCTTCCCAATCTTTATTTTTTTTAATGTTTTATTTTTTATTTTTTATATTTGAGAGAGAGAGACGGAGAGACAGAGAGACAGAGAGCGAGGAGGGGAGGGGCAGAGAGACAGAGACAGAATCCGAAGCAGTCTCCAAGCTTCAAGCTGTCAGCACAGAGCCTGACGCAGGGCATGAACGCAGGGCTGGAACTCACGAACTGTGAGATCACGACCTGAGATGAAGTCGGACGCTTAACCGACTGTACCACCCAGGCACCCCAAAACCTTCCCAATCTTTTAAAGCTCACCTTAGCATAGAGAAAGCCTTCCTCCACAGGAGCTTTGCTGGCGAACATGGTCTCTATGAAAGCCTGCAGACAGAACGGAGAATGAAAAGAACAGTCTCATTTTAACTGTTGCTTACTCAAACATTCAAAATACTGGAGCTCAGGTGAAAAGCACCCTTCTCCCCAATTTTGTTGACCTGAAGTTGTGACTTTGTGAGCATGATAATATAGATTTCTAAGAGGAAACTATTGCTTTTAAGACTATGCGACTGATGACAGATTTAGCGGAAGGGCACCCGACTATCACACTCAGAATATACGCTGTATGCTACAATAAGGGACACGGGAACACATTTTGCCATTTCTGTAACAAAACAGCCCAGAAATATATGAAATAATGGATTGAATGGTCCAGTCTATAGCAAGGTTTCTCAACCTCTGCACTATTGCTGACATTCTGGACTAGATAACTGTATGTTGGGAGGTGGGGGGATTGTCCTGTTCAATGTAGGATGCCAGCAGCACTCCCCAACTGTGACAATAAGGTATTGCCAAATATCCCCTGAGGGACAAAACTGCCCCAAGTTCAGAGTCACATATAGTATAAGTACTTAAATTATTTCTCTGTAGTAGCCACAGTGCATGTGTGTGTTTTCTACTTTTATAAATATATATGCTTAAAATTCACCACTATACCCCATGCCAAAAAAGATTTAGATTAGCTTACACGGATACCGGATACACAAAATACAACAAGATAGCATAAATTCATGGTAGAGTTAAAAAAAAAAAAAAAGCAAGCCTTAAGGGGAATGGAGCTCAACAAAATAGTAATGTATACTATAATGACCTTCCTGATGACAATAGCAATCGTGGATAGACCACAAATATAACTGAGTTTTCTAGCAGCCAGTGTGAAAAAGGAAAACATCAGCTCAATTTCCCATGCCTGTGGGATAAAAACAAATCAGATGCACAGGGATAGGGCTGTATGATACCATAACCAGAAACGAATTTCTCTGGAGTTGCTATGTTCTAAGAGTGAAGGCAACGTGGGAAGGAATGTTTTTAATAACATTTCTCTAAATACAAGGCAATGACCTCACCATAGAAGAGCCCAATGGAGGATAAGTGAGAGGGATGATAATGGAAACAGCTTCAGGGCTTGCTCCTTTTCTCATTCTGATCTTCTCTCAAAAGTTTCATCCTTAGGCCTTTCTGATCACCCTGCCTAACTGAGCACTGGCACTTTATCCCTTCCACTGCTTCATTTTTCTCGAGAGCATTGAATTCCAGCTGACCATACAGCATGTTTGTTTCTTGTCTTTCAACTGGAGTGTACACTGAGGACAGCGACACACGGCAAGTCTGTGTTGCTCACCACTGTGTCTTTAGAACCTAGAACAGTACCTGGCACCATAGCAAATACTCCATAAATATCTGCTGAATGAATTAATTAAATTTAAAGTATACTTATTTACGTACATACAAATGCAAATGCTGATGAATAAATTGTTGGCACTACATTTTTACCACGAAGCTAAAACAAAACATAACAAGAGAAGAGTATGGGATCTCTAGTGAGGATCATTCACTTAAAAGAGGGATTTGTCTTTTTTTTTTTTTTTAATGTTTATTTTTGAGACAGAGAGACAGAGTGCGAGCAGGGGGAGGGCAGAGAGACACAGAATCTGGAGCAGGCTCCAGGCTCTGAGCTGTGGAACAGAGCCCGATGAGGCGTTCGAACTCACAGACTGCGAGATCATGACTTGGGCTAATGACGGACGCTTAACCGACCGAGCCACCCAGGCGCCCTTGTCTTTTTGTTTTTTGGCTCTAACCAGCACCCTTTGTCTTTTTATTAATTTCCTTTCAAACCTTTACTGAAAGGCACGCGTGTAAGCATGTGTGCCTGTGCACACATATATACACACACACACCCTTTTGTCTATGCATTCATCCATTGATGGACATATGGGTTGTTTGCATCTTTTGGCTACTGTGAATACCGCTTCTGTGAACATTTGCGTACAAGTATTTGTTTGAGTACGTGTTTTTAATTCTTCTGGTCATACATCTAGGAGTAGAATTACTAGGGCACATGTTAATTCTGTTTAAGTTTTTCAGAAACCTCCAAGTTATTTTCCACAGTGGCTGAAACATTTCACAATCCCACTGGTAATGTAAAAATGTTCCAAATTTTCACATCTTTACCAAAATTTGTTTTTTTTCCTGTGTGTGTTTTACTTTTATTTATTTACTTTTTAAGTTTTTATTTTCATCACCGCGTACTCATCACAAATGCACTCCTTAATCACCTATTTCACCCTCTCCTCCTACCCACCTTCCCTCTGGTAAACCCTCAGTTTGTTCTCTACAGTTAAAAGTCTCTTTCTTGGTTTGTCTCTCTTTTTTATCTCCCTTTTGCTCATTTGTTTCATTTCTTAAATTTCACATGAGTGAAATTACATAGTATCTACCTTTCTCCAACTGACTTGCTTTGCTTAGCATTATACTCTCTAGTTCCATCCATGCCTTTGCAAATGGCAAGATTTCATCCTTTTTTTTTTATGGCTGAGTAACATTCCATCGTGTATGTGTGTGTGTATACACACATTATACATATATATACATACTACTCTTCTTTATTCACCAATCAGTAGACACTTGGGACTGCTTCCATATCTTGTCTACTGTAAATAATGTGCCTGTAAACATAGGGGTGCACATATCCCTTTGAATTAGTGTTTCTGTATTCTTTGGGTAAATATCCAGGAGTGCAATTGCTGCATCATAGAGTGGTTCTATTTTTAACTTTTTGAGGAACCTCCACACAGTTTTCCAGAGTGGCTGCACCAGTTTGCATTCCTACCAAGAGTGCAAGAGGGTTCCTTTTCTCCACATCCTTGCCAACACCTGTTTTGTGTTTTTGATTTTAGCCATTCTGACAGATGTGAGGTGATATATCATTGTAATTTGAATTTCATTTCCCTGATGATAAGCAATGATGAGCATTTTTAAAAAATTGGTTAATTTTTTAAAAGTTTATTTATTTGAGAGAGAGACCGTGTGTGCGCACAATCAGGGGAGAGAGACGGGGGAGACAGAAAGAATCCCAAGCAGGCTCCATGCTATCAGCAGAGATCTCTGTACCATGAGATCATGACCTGAGCTGAATCTTAACCAACTGAGTCACCCAGGCACTCCTGATGAGCATCTTTTCATGTGTCTTTTGGCCATTTGGATGTCTTCCTTGCAGAAATGTCTGTTCATGTCTTCTGCCCATTTAAAAAAAATGTTTTTATTTATTTATTTTGAGAGAGAGAGATTGAGAGAGGGAGAGAGACAGAGGGAGACAGAGAATCCCAAGCAGGCTCTGATATGGATCTTGAACGCACAAACTGTGAGATCATGACCTGAGTTGAAATCAAGAGTCAGACACTTAATGGACTGAGCCACCCAGGCACCACTTTCTGTCCATTTTTAAGTGGATTATTTGGGGTTTTTGGGGAGAGGGGCTCAGTTTTATAAGTTCTTTATATATTTTGGATACTAACTCTTTATTGGGTATGTCACTTGCAAATATCTTCCCCCATTCTGTAGGTTGCTTTTAGTTCTGTTGATTGTTTCTTTCACTGTGCAGAAGTTTTTTTATTTTGATGTAGTCCCAACAGTTTATTTTTGCTTTTGTTTCCCTTGCCTCAGGGGTCCTATCTAGAAAAAAGTTGTGATGGCCAGTCAGAGAAATTACTGCCTGTGCTCTCTTCAAGGATTTTCATGGCTGTAGGTCTTTATTGAGTTTACTTTTGTGTATGGTATAAGTGGTCTAGCTTCATTTTTTGCATGTTGCTGTCTAGTTTTCTCAGCACAATCTTACCGAAGAGGCTGTCTTTTCCCCACTGGATATTCTTTCTTGCTTTGTCAAAATTAATTGGCCATATAATTATGGGTTTATTTCTAGGCCACCTATTGTGTTCCACTGATCTATGAGTCTATTTTTGTGCTGGTACCATACTGTTTTGATCACTATAGCTTTGAAATAATTTGAAGTCCAGAACTGTGATGTCTCCAGTTGTTTTTCTTTTGCAAGACTGCTTTGGCTATTCAGGGTCTTTTGTTGTTCCACACAAATTTTAGGATTGTTTGTTCTGTGAAAAAATGCTGTTGGTATTGTGACAGGAATTGCATTAAATATGGAGACTGCTTTGCGTAGTACAGACATTTTAACAATAGTTGTTCTTCCAACCCATGAGCATAGAATGTCTTTCCATTTTTTTGTACTGTCTTTAATTTCTTTTATTAGTGTTTTACAGTTTTCAGAGTACAGGTCTCTCACTCTTTGATTAGGTTTCCTGGGTATCTTATTATTTTTGGTGCAATTGTTTTTTTTTAGTTTTAAAAAATGCTTATTTATTTTTTGGGGGGGGGGAGAGAGAGTGTGAGCGGGGCAGGGGCAGAGAGCTGCGACACAGAATGCGAGCTGTCAGCACAGAGCCCAATGCAGGGCTTGAACTCATGAACTGTGAGATCATGATCTGAGCTTAAGCACCCAGGTGCCCCTTTTTGGTGCAACTGTAAATGGGATTTTTTCGTTTACTTCTTTCCTTCCTTCCGAGTTTATTCATCCATTTTGAGAGACACAAAGATAGCGCGAGTAGGGGAGAGGCAGAGGGAGAGGAGAGAGAATCCCAAGCAGGCTCTGCACTGCCACTGCAGACCCTGATGCGAGGCTCAAATCCACAAAGCTGCGAGATCACCATCTGAGCCAAAACCAAGAGTCAGACACTTAACCGACTGATACACCCAGGCACTCCAATGGGACTGTTTCTTTTCCTTTTCCTTCCTCCTTCCTTCCTTCCTTCCTTCCTTCCTTCCTTCCTTCCTTCCTTCCTTCCTTCCTTCCTTCCTGTTTATATTTGTGAGAGAGGGAGATACAGAATCCGAAGCAGGGTCCAGGCTCCGAGCCGTCAGCACAGAGCCGGACGCGGGGCTCCAACTCACGAGCTGCGAGATCATGACCTGAGCCGAAGTTGGAGGCCCAACCGACTGAGCCACCCAGGTGCCCCAATGGGACTGGTTTCTTAATTTCTCTTTCTGCTACTTCCTTATTGGTGTATGGAAATGCAACAGATTTCTGTACATTGATTTTGTATCCTGCGACTTTACTAAATTCATTTATTGGTTCTAGCAGTTTTTTGCTGGGGTCTTTTGAGTTTTCTAACTATATATCATGTCACCTCCAAATAATGAAAGTTTTATGTCTTCCTTACTGATTGGGATGCCTTTATTTCTTTTTGTTGTCTGATTGCTGTGGCTAGAGCTTTGAATATAAGTGGTGAGAGGGGACATCTTTGTCTTGTTCCTGACCTTCGCTGAAAGGCTCTATTTTTTCACATTGAGAATGATGTTAGCGGTTAGTTTTTCACATGTAGCCTTTATTATGTTGAGGTATGTTTCTTTTAAATCTACTTTGTTGAAGATTTTTATCATGAATGGATGTTGTACTTTGTCAAATGCTTTTTCTGCATCTATTGAAATTATCCTACAGTTCTTGTCCTTTCTTTTATTGATATGCAAATTGATTGATATGCAAATATTGGAACCCATGAAACCCAGGAATAAATCCCACTTGATCTTGGTGAATGCTTTTTTTAATGTATTGCTGGATTAGGTTTGCTGGTACTTTGTTGAGGATATTTGCACCCATGCTCATCAGAGCTCTCTTTTTTTGTGGTGTCTTTTTCCGATTTTGGTATCAGGGTAATGCTGGCCTCATAGAATGAATCTGGAAGTTTTCCTTCCTCTTTTATTTTCTGGAATAATCTGCGAAGGATAGGCATTAACTCTTTTTTAAATGTTTGGTAGAATTTGCCTATGAAGTCATCTGGTCCTGAACTTTTGTTTGTTGGGAGTTTTTGATTACTGATTCAATGTCTTTGCTGGTAATCAGTCTGTTTAAAGTTTCTATTTCGTTACATTTCAGTTTGGGTAGATTATATGTTTCTAGGAATTTACCCATTTCTTCTAGGTTGTCCAATTTGTTGGCATACCGTTTTTCATAATATTCTCTTATAAATGTTTGTATTTCTCTGGTGTTTGTTATTTCTCCTCTCTCATTTGTGATTTCATCTGAGTCCTTTCTCTTTTTCTTGAAGAGGCTGGCTAGAGGTTTATCAATTTTATTGATTTTTTTCAAAGAACCAGTTCCTGGTTTCATTGATCTGTTCTGTTGTGTTTTGTTTTGTTTTTTAGTTTCTATATCATTTATTTCTGCTCTAGTTTTTAGGTGAAAGGTTATGTTGTTTATTTGAGATTTTACTTGCTTCTTGAGGTAGGCCTGCATTGCTAAAAACTTCCTTCTTAGGACTGCTTTTGCTATATCCAAAAGGTTTTGAAATGTTGTGTTTTCATTTTCATTTGTTTCCATGTACTTTTTTATTTCTTCTTTTATTTCCTGGTTGACTCATTCATTGTTTAGTAGCATGTTATTTAAGCTCTATGCATATGTGGTCTTTTCATATTTTTTCTGGTGGTTGACTTATAGTTTCATAGCATTATAATCAGAAAATATGCATGGTATGACTTCGATCTTTTAGAATTTGTTGAGGCTTGTTTTGTGGTCTAATATGTGATCTATTCTGGAGAATATTCCACATGCACTTGAAAAGAATGTGTATCCTGCTATTTTAGGATAGAATGTCTGAATATATCTGTTAAATCCATCTGGTCCGGTATGTCATTCAAAGCCACTGCTTCCTTGTTGATTTTCTAATTAGATGATCTATCCATTGATGTAAGTGGGTGTTAAAGTCCTCTTATTGTATTATTATCCATTAGTTCTTTTTTTGTTTGTTATTAACTGTTTTATGTATTTGGGTGCTCCATGTTGAGTGCATAAATATTTATAATTGTTATATCTTCTTGTTGGATTGTCCACTTTATTATTATATAGTCCTTTGTCTCGTTACAGTCTTTGTTTTAAAGTCCATTTTGTCTGATACAAGTATTGCTACTCTAGCTTTCTTTTTACATCCATTTGTATGACAACTGTTTCTCCATTCCCTCACTTTCAATCTGCAGGTGTCTTTAGGTCTAAAATGAGTCTTCAGTAGGCAATATATAGATGAGTCTTGTTTTTTAATTCATTCTGTCACCCTATGTCTTTTTTTTTTAGTGTTTATTTTTTTTAAGTTTATTTATTTTATTTTATTTTTTTTTTTTAAACTTTTTTTTAACGTTTATTTATTTTTGAGACAGAGAGAGACAGAGCATGAATGGGAGAGGGTCAGAGAGAGAGGGAGACACAGAATCCGAAACAGGCTCCAGGCTCTGAGTGGTCAGCACAGAGCCCGACGTGGGGCTCGAACTCACGGACCGCGAGATCATGACCTGAGATGAAGTCGGACGCTTAACCGACTGAGCCACCCAGGTGCCCCAAGTTTATTTATTTTAGAGAGACAGAGATAGCGGGAGTAGGGGAGGAACAGAGAGAGAAGGAAAGAATCCCAAGCAGGCTCTGCACTGTGAGTGCAGAGTCCAACCAGGGCTTGATCCCACGAACCGAACCATGAAATCATGACTTGAGGTGAAATCAGGAGTCAGCTGCTTAACCAACTGAGCCACCCAGGCGCCCCATCTCCCCAATTTTTTTTGGTAAGATTTTAAGTAATCTGCACATTCAATGAGGGGCTTAAACTGACAACCCCGAGATCAAGAGGCACATGCTCCACCAACTAAGCCAGCCAGGCATCCTCACCCTATGTCTTCTGATTGGAGCATTTAGTCCATTTACATTCAAAGTAATTATTGGTAGATACATATTTACGGACATCTTATTTGTGGTTGTTTCTTAAAATTTTTTTCTGATCCTTTCTTGTCTTTCTCTCTTTCATGGTTTGCTGGTTTTCTTTAGTGATATATTTGGATTTCTTTCTCTTTATTCTTTGCATAGTTATTAGTGGTTTCTGACTTGTGGTTACCATTAGGTTTGTATATAACCTCTTCTGCATACAGCAGTCTATATAAGTTGATGGGCATTTAAGTTTGAACCCATTATTTACTCCTGTCCTCCCCATGTCTTTGGTACATGGTGTCATATTTGACATCCTTTTATTTTGTGAGTTCCTTGACTGATTTTTTTTTTGACAGAAATATTCATTTTTACTGCTTTTGTGTTTCCTACCTTCATACTGTCATTTTTTCCCTCACTCAATTCTCCTTTAATATTTCTTATAGGACTGGTTTAGTCGTCATGAACTCCTTTAGTTTTTGTTTGTGAAACTCTTTATCTCTCCTCTGTTCTGAAGATAGCCTTGCTGCATATTCTTGGCTGCAGGTTTTTTCCATTCAGCACTTTGAATATATCATGCTATTCCTTTCTTGCTTGGAAAGCTTCACCTGAAAAAATCTGCTGATAGCCTTATGTGATTTCCTTTGTATGTAACTGTATTCTTTTATCTTGCTGCTTTTATTTATTTATATTTACATTTTATTTTATAGAGAGAGCGAGAGAGCGAGAGTATGGGGGACAGGGACAGAGGGAGACAGAATCTCAGGTAGGCTCCATGCTGGCTGTGGAGTCAGATGCTGTCCTTGATCCCACAACCCTGGGATCATGAACTGAGCTGAAATCAAGAGTCGGTTGCTCAACCAACTGAGCTACCCAGGTGTCCCTATTTTGCTGCTTTTAATATTTTTTCTTTATCACTATGTTTGGCTTTATGTATGTATGTATGTATGTACATGTTTATTTATTTATTTGAGCAATCTCTACAACCCAATGTGGGGCTCAAATTCATGACCCCTGAGATCAAGAGCTACATGCTCTACTGACTGAACCAGCTAGGCACCCCTATATTTTGCCATTTTAATTACAATATGTTTTGGTGTGGATCTGCTTCTGTTGATTTTTTGGGGGGGGTTCTCTGTGCCTCCTGGATCTGCATATCTCTTTCCTTCCCCAGATTAGGTAAGTCTTTAGCTATTATTTCTTCAAATAAATGCTCTGCCCCCTTTTCTCTCTGTTCTTCTTCTGGGACTCCTATAATATAAATGTTATTATGTTTGATGGAGTCACTGAATTCCCTAAGTCTATTCTCATTTTGCATAATTCTTTTCTCTCTCTTTTGTTCAGCTTGATTACTTTCTATTACTCTGTCTTCTAGGTCATTACATTGTTTCTCTGCTTCTTCCAGCCTGCTGGAAGAAGGGCCCTTTATCTCTGCTACGTTATTCCTTATCTCTGTGTTATGATCTCTCTGATGCCCTCCACTATTTCTCAAGTTCGTTGAGTAGCCTTATAATCATTGCTTTAAATTCTCCATTGGCAAGTACTTATGCATGTTTTGCATAGCTCTCCAGCCATGACCCTGTCCTGTTCAATTGGGACAAATCTCATCTTTTCATTTTGTCTAAGTCTGTGCTTGTTTAGGAGAGTCAGCTACATCTCCTGTTCTTAAGGGCAATGGCTTTATGAAGAAGAGGTCCTGCAGTGCCCTGCAATGTAGTGTCCTCTGTCCCCAGGGCCTGGTGCTTCGGGGAGTGTCTCCAACATGTGCTGCTATGTCCTGGCTGCTTTATCCTTCAGGCCACTTGTCTGCGGGGGCTCTCTTTGCCTGTTGTGGGCAGTGTCTGGTCCCTGGCCTGAATGTGGTGCATTTCAACTAAGTGTTCTCTGGTCTGCTTGCAAAGAGACCTGTTGCTCCCACCTTTGGAACCAAGGCCTTGCAAAACTCCCGGGCTGGGAAATGTGTTGGCAGGGGTTCAGGCTGGTCTTCTGGGATGGGAGTGGGACCCAATGACCCGGGACTGAGGAAAGTGTGACTGGGAAGAGCAGTTCCACTGGAGTGGAAAAGGGGGGATTGGTGTAAGCAGTTTAGGTAGCAAGTGTTGACACTGCTGGTTCTCAGTAGTGGCCCTGTGCTTATGCTGAGGGGTCGGGGAGGGAAATGGAGCCTGACAGTTCCTTTGTTCTTAGAGGGATCTCTCCATGATTGCTGCTTCACTGGGATACACTCTGAGGTGAACAACTAACCCTCTACAGTCTGTGCCTCAGGTGCTCTTCAAATAGCGGTTTCCACACTGTTTGTCCACAGGCTGTTTGCTCTGCCTTTTCTCCAAGAACGGCCCCAATGTCCTTTGAACTCTCTCAGAGCCAAGCATGCTGACCTTTCAAACTTCAGGCTTTAAGCCCTGCTGGTTGCAAGAACTCACAAAATTTGTGCCCTGTCACTTTCCAAGCCAATTGCTATGGGGATCTGTTATCCCTGAGTGCTCTCCTGTGTGCTAGTTTGTTCTAGCCCTTCCCTGGGATCGTGGCTCCCTCCCCACCGCAGGGGCTGCATTCTGTTTCTCTCCCAAGCGGTGTCTCTGCACTTCCTACCTTCTTCGATGTGGCCTCTTCCCCACCTTTAGTTGTAGAGTTTGTTCTGCCAGTCTTCAGATCAATTTCTGGGGTATATAGGATGGTTTGACAGTTATCTAGTTGTATTTGTGGGATGAAGAGAGCCTAGGGATTCTCCTATTCCACTGCCATCTTCCCTTCCTATGTGCTTTGTTTTTAAATTATAGCCATTTTACCAGGTATGAAGTGGTATCTCATTTTGGTTTTGATTTGCATTTCCCCAATAGCTAATGATATTAAGCATCTCTTTATGTCCTTATTGGCCATTTGTATATCTTCTTTGGAGAAATGCCCATTTAAGTCCTCTGCCTATTTTTTAACTGGGTTATCTTTTTGTTTTTGAGTTGCAAGTGCTCTTTACATATTCTGGATACTGGACCTTTATCAGATATATGGATTGCAAACATTTTATCCTATTCTATAGGTTGTCTTTTCACTTTTTGGATAATGTCCTTTGATTGATGCATAGAAGTTTATAATTTTGATGAAGTCCAATTTATTTCTCTTGTGTTGCTTATTTTGGTGTCATATCTAAGAATTCATTGCCGAATTCAAGGTCATAAATGTTTGTTTCTGCTAAGAATTTTATAGTTGTAGCTCTTAAGTTTAGGTCTTTGATCCATTTTGAGTTAATTTTTGTATATGGTGTGAGGTAGGGATCCTACATCATTCTCTTGCATGTGGATATCCATTTGTTCCAGCATACCTGAATTATTTTTTATTAAATATATGGTTAAAGCATTATTTTTAAAAGAAAAAGAAAGATTCTGATAAAGAGGATGAAAATCCAATTATGAACTTGGGTGACTGCCAAACCATTCTTGGTTTGAATTAGCACTGGCTTTGAAATCTGTAGAATCAGGAAATGATAGAACCTGAACCTTAGCAGGTAGTAAAAATGGACTAGAAGAGAAGTGCACATCAATGGCAGTTCTGCTAAAAACTCAGTGTTTTTTTGTTTGTTTGTTTGTTTGTTTGTTTGCTGCTTTGTATCAGCTGAAAGCAAGCTCAGAATCTCCTTCACAAGAATTCCACCTTTGGCCAATAGGTGGTGCTCCGACCAAAGGAACCCAAGCCACTTTATTTTTTGATAAATCAGCTTGTGAGAGACATTCACTACAACTAATTCAAGTAGGGCAAACTGACGAGGCAGGACAAAAGATAGTGAAAGGGGTTATTCAGTGAAGGAAATGAGCCATTTTTCAGATTTAGATGCAGCAACCTGATGAATTCTTTTTAAAAATGAATCCTGAGAATTTTAGATCAAGGAGCAGTATCTTTGGCTTTAAGCACTGCTGAGGAGAGGAAAATGTTAGGGCTTACTGTGGATCACATGACAATCCCTAGTTTACTAGAATGGATTAAGGGATGTGTCCAACATAGAAGGGATATTGCCCTGACTCTCCCTTGTTATATATATGGTCAGTACCTCCTGAAGCTGCATCAGATAGTCAGTGCTATCTGATGAAGGAAATGAACACCCTTATGGGATGCCCCTTACTTGGTTATGACTGACACTGTAATAAGGGATTTCATATATGACTTTGTTGTTGGAACCCAGGAGGATATAAAAAGACAGTTTCAGATCTTTAATCTCAACTTCCTCCTATGGATAATAAAAAGATAATAATGAATTGAGGACTTTACAAGGGAAATAAAATCCAGTAAGAGGACATGCAAAAGAATAAAAAGTTGAACCATTGTCTTTTTGTTGTTGAGTTATAAGAGTTCTTTATATATTCTGGATATTAGAGTCTTATCAGATACAGATTTGCAAATATTTCTCCTGTTCATAAGTTATCTTTTTATTCTTTTCATGATGTCCTTTGATGCACAAAAGTTTTCAACTTTGATGAAGCCCAATTTGTCCATTTTTTTGTTGTTGTTACTACTGCTTTTGGTGTCATATTTAAGAATCCATTGCCAAATCCAGGGTCATGAAGATTTACCCATATGATTCTCTTAAGAAACACATACAAAAATTAACTAAAAAATTGGCAAGGACTAAAATGTAAGAGCTAAAATTATAAAACTCATAGAGAAATACATAGGGGAAAAGTTTCACGATGTTGGATTTGGCAATAATGTTTTGGATAGGACACCAAAAGTATAGGCAACACAAGAAAAAAAGAGATAGATGTTGTATGATTCTACTTATATGAGGTACTCAGAATAGACAAGTTCATAGTAGGGTAGAGCTTATCAGGGGATGGTGAAAGGGGAAATGGGGAGTTATTGAAAAGGGAAACTCTAATGGTTAGAATTTCTATCTGGGATGATGAAAAAGTTCTGGAAACAGATAATGATGCTGGTTGTACAACAATGTGAATGTACTCAATGCCACTGAGTTGTACACTTAAAAATGGCTAAAATAGGAAATTTTATGTCATATAAATTTTACAACAAAAATAGCAAATCAAAAAAAATAAGAGAGGGGGCAATAATTCAGATCCTAAAATAATTCAGTTTTTTATGATTAATTAAAAATGATATATGGCACAAAAACAGACACTTAGATCAATGGAACAGAACAGAAAACCCAGAAATGGATCCACAAACAAACGGCCGACTAATCTTTGACAAAGCAGGAAAGAATATCCAATGGAATAAATGGTGCAAATGGTGCTGGGAAAACTGGACAGTGACATGCAGAAGAATGAACCTGGACCACTTTCTTATACCATACACAAAAATAAACTCAAAATGGATGAAAGACCTAAATGTAAGACAGGAAGCCATCAAAGTCCTAGAGGAGAAAGCAGGCAAAAACCTCTTTGACCTTGGCCACAGCAACTTCTTACTCAACACGTCTCTGGCTGCAAGGAAACAAAAGCAAAAATGAACTACTGGGACCTCATCAAAATAAAATCTTCTGCACAGCAAAGGAAACAATCAGCAAAACTAAAAGGCAACTGATGGAACGGGAGAAAATATTTGCAAATGACATATCAGATAAAGGGTTAGTATCCAAAATCTATAAGGAACTTATCAAACTCAACACCCAAAACCCAAATAATCCAGTGAAGACATGGGCAAAAGACATGAATAGACACTTCTCCAAAGAAGACATCCAGATGGCCAACCAGCACATGAAAAAATGCTCAACATCACTCATCATCAGGGAAATACAAATCAATACCACAATGAGATACCACCTCTCACCTGTCAGAATGGCTAACATTAACAACTCAGGCAACAACATTGTTCATTGTTGCACTATATGCTAACTAACTTGGATGTAAATTTAAAAATAAATTTAAAAAAAAGATATAAAAAGGAGGGGCGTCTGGGTGGCTTGGTCAGTTAAGTGTCCAACTTTTGGTTTCAGCTCAGGTCATGATCTCATGGTTTGTGAGTTCAAGCCCCACACTGGGCTTTGCATTGGCAATGTGGAGCCTGCTTGGGATTCTCTCTCTCCCTTACTCTCTGCTTCTCCCCCACTCACTCTCTCTCAAAAATAAATAAACTTAAAAAAATTTTTTTTTAATGATATAAAAAGGAGGAAATTGAGGAGTGTCAAACTTTGATAATTTTAAAGTAAGGCAGAGAATTGGCAAACTGCCTTCCTCAAACTCCTCAGGGTATAAAAATTCCAAGGCAGATATACTCAATTTATCTGAGTTTAGAGGAACTTAGAAAGAAAAAGATTCCAATGAGCTGCTATCATCAGATGTCAAGATATGGGCTCTTGATATAAAAATAATGGAAAGAGAATATTGACATGAAGGCCAGGGTCATCTCTGGCAGGGAACTCAAGACATTTTACAAATGTGTGAGTGACTGGCTGGATGTGGAGAAGAAACTCTTTTGGATCTACTGAATTTAGGAACATAGCATGCAGTACTGCCTAGGGCTGCAAATGAACCCCTTTAGGGATGACAAAATTAATTCAAGGGAACATGGGGATGATACTGTGAAAAGGTTAAAAATTAAAGTGTAGTTAGAAGTTGGAATGTAAATAAAAAGGATACTGTGATGTCTCCCTTACCTGGATGTATAATTGATATGAATATAATGTTTGAATAAAAATTCCTCCCCCTACTGGGTAATAAGAAGAAAGGAATAATTTCCATCCTCCCTTCATCCAGTACTCATCGGACTTGCAACATGGGAGCCTTTTTTTTTCTTCTTTTTTTTTTTTTTTTAATTTTTTTTTAACGTTTATTTATTTTTGAGACAGAGAGAGACAGAGCATGAATGGGGGAGGGTCAGAGAGAGGGAGACACAGAATCCGAAACAGGCTCCAGGCTCTGAGCTGTCAGCACAGAGCCCGAAGCGGGGCTCAAACCCACGGACCGCGAGATCATGACCTGAGCCGAAGTCGGCCGCTTAACCGACTGAGCCACCCAGGCGCCCCATGGGAGCCTTTAGAATTAACCTAACTCAACTAGTAACTTGGAAACATTATTAGATACCTGGAAGGCACTAAGAAATTACTATTCTAAATAAGGAAATGTCAAGATGCAAGTATATTAGTGTCCATAAACTCACTGCAACAGCCCAGTGTGGCCAGTTAGGCCAACTGATGAATCAGGTCACTGTCAGCAGACTATAGGGGACTCAATAAAACCATATCCTGAAGAGCCTTAGCTGTCTCCAGTACAGTCCTGACTATTCAACTCATGTAAGATAAAGGTGACTGGTATTCTCTATTGATTTGGCTAATGCAGTCTTCTCATTGTCAGTTACCAGTGAGAGCCTACAACAACTTGTATTCATGCAGAATGGTTCCCAATAGACAGTATTACCTCAAAAATATTAGAACTCCTCTGAGTATTGTCACAATCTGATGAAGCAGGACCTAGATCTAATATAGCTGGACAATACAAATAATTATCATCTGAAACCATGGGTCAAGTTAAAAGCGACTTTACTAAGGTCATAAGTCATATGACTGACTGGGGATGACTGATTAACCTTGCTAGAAATCCAGGGCCCTACACAGACTACGAAATTTTGGGAGATGACATGGGTTGGAGCAATCCATGACACACCACAGGACACTAGGAATAAACTGTTATCACTCCCTGACCCTCAGATTAAAGAGGCTCAACAACAGCTAACTGTACATATTTGGCTTTTAGAGAAACTATACTTCACTTAGGGATTTTCTTGGCTCCAATTCATAAAATCACAGCGAAAAAGGCCTTATTTGATTAGGGGCCTCAACAAAAAGAAGCCTTCTTAGAACTGCAGAAGGCTGTGGCTTAAGCTATTATGTTAGGATCACATGATCTTAATGCTGAAATGATATTAAAAGTGTCAGCCATCCATACTCATCCCAACTGGAATTTCTAGCAAAAGGCATACTCACAACTCCAAGATAGCCTCTGGGCTTTGCGGCTAAGACACTGTTAGATGCTGCTTTCCACTCTATGTCTTTTGAAAGATAGCTGCTGACTTATTGTGGGGCATTTACTGAGGTAGCCCCAATAACTGAAAGACTTATAAGAGCAAATTAAGATCTGAAATATGTATGTCATTGGTGATATCAGAAAAGCAAAATTTAAGTAAGAGGGGTGATACCCAAAGAAGTTCCATCATAAAATGAAAATGCACTATATAGAGCATGCTACCAGAGGATGGGACAGACTCATATTTACAAGTCTTTTTTCCTCGGTTCTTTTCGTTCAACCAACTGCCCAAGGACGCCAGGCAATTGGTCATAGATGGTAGCTCCAGAATTGAGAGTAATTCTGTATGGAAAGCAGGTGCTCTGAGTGCAGAAGAACGTAGAATCCTTTTGGAAGGGGCGCCTGGGTGGCTCAGTCAGTTAAGCAGCTGACTCTTGATTTCCTCTCAGGTCATGATCTTACGGTCGCGAGATCAAGCCCCACATCGGGCTCTGTGCTGGACGTGGAACCTGCTTAAGATTCTCTCTCCCTCAAAAAAAAAAAAAAAAAAAAAAATCCTTATGGAAGAATGTAATACAATTTTGTCCACTGAGCTGCATTATATGCTCTGTTCTTACCTGTGACAAAAGAACTAGATGCAAATAGAAGCCTTACTATTTGGATAATACTGATCCTAGGCTATTTCCAATCAACTTTCAATTGGTCTAACAAGTGGGTCATAAATAACTGGATAGTAAAAGATCCCCACATGTGGGGCCAGTGCTCTCTGGAAATCTCTATGGAAAGTCTGAGGCCAAATCAAAGCAGGCCATATGATGCTTACTAAAGAAACCCGATGCCAGGGTTGGAAGGTAAATGGAATCAACAAGTTGATGGCCTAATTCATTCTCTTGAAATGGCAATGAAGGTCCATGAAATGAATGGACATGGAGGGACTCAAGCCAGGCAACAATGTACTAAACAAAGACATAGACCACTGGCCCCCACTGAAGCTCAAATTATTAATAAAAATTGCTTTGGTTGCCAATAGTTTAGACCCATTTTTCTGTATGTATCCAATTTGTCCTTCTATTATTGGGAATGGACTAACCAGAAAATTCTTCTTCAGTGGTAAAGATGTGGGTTAAAATGAATGACAAATGGAAGAAAGGCCAGATTGTCACTGAGGGGAAGGGAGCCAAAAAATGAGTTCCACAAAAAGGAAAATCTAACATAATTTTGGTGCCTAAGGAGATGCTTAAAGGAAGAGAATAATATTTTCTCTTAGCTTTAACCCAGAAGCCCTTTGGGGCAAAGGACTCTGTCTGATGAAGCCTCCTCTTCTGGGAGAGAGTTGAACAATAGCTAACCTAACAAATACACTTCCCTGAGTGACATATGTCCTCAAAATAGATCAAGAGATGGGAGCTCTGTCTAGGACTGTATGCAACAATGCAAATGTTTTTGATTCTCATTTCACAGGATGGATCTACTACAGAGGAGCTATGTTGGAAAGCAACATGTAGAAAATATTTAGCTAGTTGAATATGAAATATATTAATAATCTAAATGAACATTACATAGCCATTAATCGTGATGATGGTTTAAAAAAAGGTACCAGAATATGGTGGTAGAATGTTATCTACTGCATATCCCATCTGTCAAAATAATATTATGTGTAAGAATAGCTATTTGCCCTGTTACTGTAGGTGAACAGGCATGAGGAGGAAGAACAATTGGGATACATGGATCACTGATAAAGGATAAGAACTAGGTATAACTTGGTGGGTCCACATTCCTGAAATTTGTTTGGTTATGGGAAGTTCTGTGGAACACTCAAACCAAAGTCTACTTAGGAGTGACTACTACTCATATGATCTAAGCCTGGGGAAATTAACATTTTCAAGATATCAAATGTATTTCCTAACTGTACAAAAGCAGGCAGTACTCATGACAACATATCTGGTGTCCGACCATTTGAAATAAGAGAGCCTTCATGGAATTAGGAGCTGCTTAGGAGTTATTTGGTCAGGCAGATTTGTTTTTAATGAGGAAAGACATACTGCTGAAAAAGACCTACTAAGGTCTAAGGAGTAAGGACAAAAGTGGCGAGCCACTTGAAAAGATAACACGATGCTGACAAAATGGATTTTATAATTAGATCACACACTAAAACAACACGCCCAAATCAACTCAGCAAAGGGAACAAGACTGCGTGTTAAAACACAAGCTGGATTATTAGATACCTTAATTCAAATGGAGTCCAAGGTATCCCAAGCACAGTGGCTAGGCATTCTCACAGCAGAAACCTAGGTGATGCACAAATACGGGCCACTTATGGGCCCTACAGTCTTAAGAAAGTTTTGTTTTCTGGGGCGCCTGGGTGGCTCAGTCGGTTAAGCGGCCGACTTCGGCTCAGGTCATGATTTCGCGGTCCGTGAGTTTGAGCCCTGCGTCGGCCTCTGTGTTGACAGCTCAGAGCCTGGAGCCTGTTTCAGATTCTGCGTCTCCCTCTCTCTGACCCTCCCCTGTTCATGCTCTGTCTCTCTCTGTCTCAAAAATAAATAAACGTTAAAAAAAAAAAAGTTTTGTTTTCTACTGTAAGTTTTAACTAGAGGATGCAAACTATTCAGGTGCTCTTTAACAGCTTCAGCCCTTTGACTGGATGCTAACCATCCTTTCCCTACAGCACAGTTTGTGAGCACTGAACAAATTTTATTTTATTAAAAATTTTTTTTTTTTAATTTTTAAGTAATCTTTACAACCAACATGAAGCTTGAACTCATGACCCCAAGACCAAGTCACATGTTCTAATGACGGAACCAGTCAGGCACCCCAATACTGGATTACTTTTAAACAGGACGAGAGTGCTTCCAGTAGTAGATTAATAGGTTCTGTTGCTGGTTTCTTTCAACTGGGAACCAATATCTGTCAAACCACCTAACCTGAGGGAAGGAATTTAGCTATGTTCTCAAGATATTTTGAATCCTGAAAAAACAGAGATATGGCCTCTGATCTATAGTCCTATGAGAAATAATATATGGCTATAATAAAAGGTAGATTGTGTTGGGAGGGACAAAATAATTATACCAGGATTTTCTGATTTATACTGTAACTACAGTGGTGCTGCTATATGGTATTACATGGAAGCATAAGTAAAATTAATATTGTAAATACTAACAAATTTAGTATAATACTGATATTAATGATAAAATATAGTGGGAGATTGAATTAAAGCTATCTCAGTACATTATCCCTATGTAGAAGAACTGGTCTGAGAAATATTCAGAGTTGATTAATGATAGATTAATAATTCAGCAGATTTATTAAGAAGCAGACACTTACAGAGGTGCCTGGGTGACTCACCCAGTTAAGCATACGGTTTCAGCTCAGTTCATGATCTCATGGTTTATGGGTTCAAGCCCCGTGTTGGGCTCTGTGCTGATAGCTCAGAGCCATTCTGTGTCTCCCTCTTTCTCTCTGCCCCTCCCCTCCTTGTGCTCCATCTCTCAAAAATAAATGTAAACAAAACAACCCAGACACTTAAAGATCCAAACAACAAAATAATTATATAGTTAGAAAAACGTGGAAAAGTATAAATGGATGGTTCCACTATCTGTTTAAATCCATACTAACCCCACACTGGATGTTGTAAATGTTTAGATTCTGCATGTACATTTTGATGATCTATCTGGTTACAGGATATTATAAGGCAAGTAAATGACATCACACTAAGGATTATTGTTTCATTAGAAAAAAGGCTTGATAGTGGGCCATGGGAGTGGACTGCTCTGTGAGAGCTATTTCCTGGAATTAGCTTGAGCTGTTTTGCTAAATTCCTGAATGACATTGACTTTGGTCAAGGCATAGCATGAAGCATAGATGAAGCATACAAGTGTTGTGAAGGCAATAAAGACATGGAAAGACATTCAACATCACTAACCATTAGAAAAATGCAAATCAAAACTACAGTCAGATATCCTTTCACACCCACAAGGACGTCTATCATCAAAAAACAGAAAACGAGTGTTTGAATGGATATGGAAAAATAGGAACTCTTGTCCAGTGTCAGTGGGAATGTAAAATGGCACAGGTGCTATGAAAAACAGTATGGTGGTTCCTCAAAATATTGAACACAGAATTACCATTTGATCTAGTAATTCTACTTCTGGGCATATACCCAAAAGAAATGAAAACAGGGGTTTGAAAAGTAGAATGTGCATTGCAGAATTATTCACACTACCCTAAAGACAGAAACAACACAATCAGCAGAACTAAAAGGCAACTGACAGAATGGGAGAAGATATTTGCAAATGACATATCACATAAAGGGTTAGAAACCAAAATCTATAAAGAACTTATCAAATTCAACACCCAAAAAACAAATAATCCAGTGAAGAGATGAGCAAAGACATGAATATTCACTTCTCCAAAGAAGTGTCTTTCCTTATAAGGAAAGAAGACATCCAGATGGCCAACCGACACATGAAAAAATGCTCAACATCACTCATCATCAGGGAAATACAAATCAAAACCACAATGAGATACCACCTCACACCTGTCAGAATGGCTAACATTCACAACTCGGGCAACAACAGATGTTGGCGAGGATGCGGAGAAAGAGGATCTCTTTTGCATTGTTGGTGGGAATGCAAGCTGGTGCATCCACTCTGGAAAACAGTATGGAGGTTCCTCAAAAAATTAAAAATACAACTACCCTATGACCCAGCAATTGCGCTACTAGGTATTTATCCAAGGGATATAGGTGTGTTGTTTTGGAGGGACACATGCACCCCCCTGTTTATTTTTTATTTTTTTTATTTAAAAAAAAAAATTTTTTTTTTAACGTTTATTTATTTTTGAGAGAGAGACAGAGCATGAACGGGGGAGGGTCAGAGAGAGGGAGACACAGAATCCGAAACAGGCTCCAGGCCCTGAGCTGTCAGCACAGAGCCCGACACGGGGCTCGAACTCACAGACCGCGAGATCATGACCTGAGCCAAAGTCAGCCGGTCAAGCGACTGAGCCACCCAGGCGCCCCCACCCCCATGTTTAGAGCAGCAATCAACAATAACCAAAGTATGGAAAGAGCCCAAATGCCCATCGATGGATGAATGGATAAAGAAGATGTGGTATATACACACACACACACAAAATGGAGTATCACTCGGCAATCAAAAAAGAATGAAATCTTGCCATTTGCAACTATGTGGATGGAACTGGAGGGTATTACGCTAAGTGAAATTAGTCAGTCAGAGAAAGACAAAAATCATGACTTCACTCATATGAGGACTTTAAGAGACAAAACAGATGAACATAAGGGAGGGGGAAACAAAAATAATATAAAAACAGGGAGGAGGACAAAGCATAAGAGACTCATAAATATGGAGAACAAACTGAGGGTTACTGGAGGGGTTGTGGGAGGGGGATGGGCTAAATGGGTAAGAGGCATTAAGGAATCTACTCTTGGAATCATTGTTGCACTATACGCTAACTAATTTGGATGTAAATTAAAAAAAAAAAAATTAAAAAAATTAACGAAAAAAACCCCAACCCAATGTCCATCAATAGATGAATAAATAAAATGTTGCATATACATAAAATGGTCTATTACTCAGCCTTAAAAAGAAGGTAAATTCTGATATATACCAGAGCATGGTTGAATACTGGAGACATTGTGCTAAGTGAAATAAGTCAAAAACAAAAGAACAAATATTGTTATGACTCACTTACATGAGGTACCTAAAGTAGTCAAATTATAGAAACAGGAAATAAAATGGTAGTCACCAAGGGTCAGAGGGAAGGAGAAATGGGCAGTTATTGTCTAATGAGTATAGAGTTTCAGCAGGGGATCATGAAATAGTTCTGGAGATATACAGTGGTGGTGGTTGTACAACAATGTGAATGTATTTAATGCCACTGAACTATATACTTAAAAATGGCTAAATTGGCAAATTTTATGCTATATACATTTCACCACAATTAATGAAAAGTGTTGCAAGGAATTTTGGGGCAGTTTGTATCGGTTTCTCAATACTGGTAACAGCGAGATTAATGGTTTGTACTGGTCTAGGAGCTCTGCTGTTACATAGCAGGAATATGCCAATATGAGCAAACCCAAAAATCCCTAGCTGAGATTCCATTTTGGGCTCCTCGGTCCCAAGATATTCTGTGTGTGTACATCTGTGGTTCCTTATCCATGAGAGAAAATGCATCCCACCTGGCCCTTGCTGAGATAGGACAAGATCCTGCACTTGGCTTCTCTGGATTCTTTTTGTGGGACGGCCATTGACTGTGACAGGTATTCTTACTTTAATGCTGTTGCTGTACTATACCCCTTTCCTATAATAAGTTACAGACTTATAAGTACTGTCATTCTGGGTCCTGAGTCTTCTTTAGCAATCAAACTGTGTTTAATTGCCACTGTTATTGCAGTTATCATAAGGAAAGGGAATACCACTAATTAATTTATGTTGTCCCACAGAGAAACAACTAAGATCATGGGTAAAAGATGCAAGGCAGCTTTATTTTGCCTTGCAAGGTATTGAGCAAGTTTCTAGACATGTTCACTAAACTAAAGCAGAAGGTAGATGTTCACCTACTGTGAAATTCCTTCCTCGGGTACACAACCTCAAGGTACCCACTGAACCCTAGGAACTTAGATTTTTTAATTTGCAGAAAACTTTTTCAATAGGAACCATACCTGTGATGTCAGCTTCCCAGCAATCTGCATTCGCTCAATTTCTGCAGGAGATTTGATCAGCCGGAGGCGCTGTACCAGCTGCTGGACAGCCCGGACCTTATTCTTGCTCCTGGCTTTGACCTCAGTCAGATGCTGCATGTAGTCAGAGTGAAGCTGTGCGTGAGAGGGCCTCATCCAGTCATACCAGACCATATTTGTCTCATCTTAAAATGAGCAGCAAGAAAATAAATTTTAAAATAAAACTAACAGCAACAAGAAATACCAACTGCTATAATGACTTGAACAAGAGTCAAAACCATAAAACCTGTGGTGTGGAATTCTGAAGTGAGCAAAAACTCTCTCAGGACTGAAGCAACTGAAAGGTTAGATCATCTATCACTGGAAAGGCTATTCCCTGAAAATGGCAAGATATTCTGACACCGAATATCCAGCTTCTCTGCCCCTAAACTTCAGTGTTCTTTATACAGATGATAGATGGGACTAAAGCTCTTCTCAAGCTTTGATTTTATTATTTACTAATCATTAAAGAACAACTATAAAAGTGTTCTCCACACTACAATTGAGCTAGATGCCCTGCTGAATTACTGAACATGAACGGACAGAAAAAAGTACTCAGATCATGACGTGGTTAAGTGTTCTCTTTCTAGGGCACCTGGGTGGCTCAGTCGGTTAAGGGTCCGACTTTGGCTCGGGTCATGATCTCACGGTTTGTGAGTCTGGGCCCCGGATCAGGCTCTGTGCTGGCGGCTCAGAGCCTGGAGACTGCTTTGGATTCTGTGTCTCCCTCTCTCTGCCTCTCCCCTGCTCATGCTGTCTCTCTATCTCTCTCAAAGAATGAATAAACATTAAGAAAAAAAAAGTTTTAAGTGTTCCCCTTCTTCACAATCTCTGTGTTAGTGAATGAGGTTCTTATTGCATTTAGGAGCAAATATTCACGACTATAGAAACACTATAGTTGATGATATGTGCTAGCCCACACTTACCCAGGGCTTTTCCTTTCTCATCTGCCATGTATTCTCATTAGAAAACCACAGCTCTCTTTTTAACTTTAGAGACCCAAGGAAATAGTCTGTATGTGCCTGAGATACATGATGAGAAGGCTCATGATGAAAAGGTTCCCATTTAACCCAGGTCTCCATTCATCCCTTTCTATTTTCCTGAGATGGCTTATTAGCAGCATTTCCAACAACTGAAGTCTGAATGTATGTTTTACGCAAAGTATTTGGGACAGAAAAGGGAAAAACCCTAAAAATTTTTATTGGCTATATATTAGTGATACAATCTCCTAAATATTTTCATTTTGAAATAAAAATGGTTTTTAATATATATTACATGTCAAATGCTAATCTTACTTTTAATAGAAATTTAATTGTAGTTTTTAAAAAGTAAAACAACCTCTACTACCTGTTTTCAGTGTATAAAATCATAGCCCAGTTTTTTTTGGTTTTTAAATTTTTACATAAATACGATTTCATGAATCTTTTCCTTTGCCTGCTGCTTTTGTCTAGTAAACTACTAACATTAAGAATGGTGAATGAGGGGCGCTTGGGTGGCTCAGTTGGTTAAGCGTGTGACTTCAGCTCAGGTCATGATTTAAGCTGGTCAGGTTCATGGGTTCAAGCCCCGCATCAGGCTCTGTGCTGACAGCTCAGAGCCTAGAACTGCTTCAGATTCTGTGCCTTCCTCTCTCTCTGCCCCTCCCCCACTTGTTCTCTCTCTCTCTCTCTCTCTCTCTCTCTCTCCCTCTCTCTCTCAGAAATGAATAAACATTAAAAAACAAAAAGGATGGTGAATGAGAAGTACTTTTGAGAAATACATTTGGTGTAAGGTTTTAACAATACTGGGTTAATGAAATTTAGACTATTGAATAGGACAGCTAGCAACTAATTCAGAAAATCAAAAAGCTAAAAAGAAAATGATTCTGTATCCCACATTTATGACAACTTTGAAGATATGAAAAAGTTCCACTAGTTTAGCTGAGTAACTATCTCTGTAAAATAGAGAACACTTGTATAAAGCAATGAAACAATTCAAACATACTGGAACTTGCATATTCAACTGAGTATTTTCTTTCAAAGAAGGCTTTGTAGGAAACAAGTCCAATACATTCCATGATCATTGGAAACAATTTTGGAATTCTCTTTTAGAAACTGACTTCAGAAATGGTTTATAAACCATTATAAATTAGACTTTAGAAAATTAGAAAATTAGACATTAGAAAATTATACTTCAATTTTACACCATATATTATTTTGTCTAAAATTAGACTTTAATTTTATAGCCATATATTATTTTGTCTAAAATTAGTACTTTACAATTTGATTATCTATGCTATTTACCAATTTGGCTCTAAGTGACTTTTGGACACTTCAAAAAATAAAATGCTTCCCAGGCTGTAGATTTACAAGAATCATTAAAGACAGTTTATAATGTAGTGTAGATTCTAAAAAGTTCCGGAAAAAGAATCTCAAAATGTAATGAGTGATTATAATTTTACCAGAAGAAATGTAGAAAAAGTGACTATTTTGAGTGGCATGGACTCAACTCTGTACTGTATGAATCTCCTGAGAATCTTGTTAAAAGGCAGATTCTGATCTAACAGATATGGAAGGGGGAGGCTAAGATTTTACATTTCCGCTATCTACTATGCTTCTGTAATTCTAATATGTATCACCAGGTAATTGTGATGCTGGTGAAGCACTGATCATTCTTTGAGAATACTGCTTCTTTCTGAAGAGTTGGCAGAAGTAATATGTAGTGGTCAAAGGTGGATGGATTGGTTGGTAATCTTGAAGAGTGATCCATGCCCATCCTCCACTTTAAAAGAAAATTCTCTCTGCGATTTCAAACTAGGACAGTTCACGGTCTCTGAATAATTTAACAAAGACTTAGCAAATGTGTAAATGAAATATTTAAAGTAGTCTTGTGGAAAAGATTTATGTTCCTTTCATGGTGCTCAAGGAAATGCTGCCATGATCATCATTTTCGAAAATTAAGAACTTTAGCGACGCCTGGGTGGCTCAGTCGGTTAAGTGTTTGGCTCTTGATCTCAGCTCAGGTCATGATCTCACAGTTCCTGAGACCTTGAGCCTTGTGTCCGGCTCTGTGCTGATAGCATGGAGCCTGTTTGGGATTTTCTCTCTCTCTCTCTCTCTCTCTCTGTCCCTCCTGTGCTTGTGCACTCACTCTCTCAAAATAAATAAATAAATTTTAAAAAAAGAGAAAGAAAAAATTAACAACTTCGTCTAAATAGGCAAGGAAGGTCTTAATCCCAAATCTGGCCTGTGATTTGACCTCTGTTCCATTTATTACCTTTCAATTTTGGTACTAGATGTTGAAATTCTTCTAGTGTATAGGCTTCATCCACTCCTGTTAAAGCTATTGCTCCATCAGGGCCAGATCGTGGGCCATCCCAAAGTTCTCGACTAGGGTCTCTCCGAGGTACAAAAAGCATGGCCTTATGTGCTGGTAACTGCTTGCCAGGGAGGCTCTGAAGGACCAGAATGCTATCGGGCTCTTGGAATCCACACAGGTACAGGAAATTGTTGTCTTGGTGGAAAGTATAGGGGATATCATTGCTCATGTAGTATGTAGGGTTGGACAGCAGAACCACCGTCTGGTCTGTCCCACTCTGCCCTTGTGTTTCCTTGTGAATCAGAGACATTAGTTTGTGTCTGCGAAGTGCATATTCCACTTGAGATAGTCCTGGCGTCACCTCTCCTAGAAATGAGAAATAACAGTGATGCTTTTCATTTATATAGTGCCAAAGTACTTTTAAGGTAACAATATTAGGTGGAAACACACAAGTTCATTTCTTCAATTTACACCAAATCTATTCATAGCACATGGGGAATGAAGGAGATGGCACAGGTTCAAATTTTCTATTCCACTGTAAAAATTTTGGAAATGATAGTTAAACGTGGTCCTGCGTGAAAACCAGGATCATGACCCCTTAATATCTTTTGTAGCTCTTTCATTCTTTTACTCATTTGATCAAATATTTACTAAACATTATCATGTGGAAGGCATTGCTAGGCATATATAATAAGGTTGACTTGAAGTATCAACATGAAAGGCGAGGAGAAGGATCACATTATCCGTGTATGACTTTCCTGAAAGAATGTAAACTCCATGAGGACATAGATTTTTGTCTGTTTGTTCAGTGTTATATTCCTGGAGCCTAGAATAACAACTGGAATATAGCGGGCACTTGATAAATTATTTGTTAAATGATGTATAATTTTTAACATAATAAGGCCAATCTCCTTTTGAATTTCCAAAGCATAATAATACCTTTCTTATAGGTCTTTTTGTATTAATAGTAGAGCTGGGTACATATAATCTCCTTAAGGGTTCCCTCCCTGAGGGAAAATCTTTGTATTTTCCAGTTGGGATCATCTTTGTATTTTTAAAAAACTTTAATAATATTATCTACCCCTTAGGGCTGTCAGAAGTAAACTTGATAAAGCATGTGGTTCTTAAGGATTGAAGACTCCCTAGGGAATCTTTAAAAAGCTGTGGATTCACTGTTTACTGCACCTAGGCACACACAAACTTTTGACATACAATTTCAACAATATCTGATTCCCCTAAGCCCTCCCACAAAACTTGTATTAAGAACCTGTGTTATGAAATGTTATGTGTTAGTTCTCAATATTAGCACCCAGCAGACTGTCTGGCTTCTAGCCCAGTGGTGACTGGGTGAATGCTTCCCTTCTGAAATGGAAATCATGCCTGCTCTTGCTTTAGGTTCCAAAGTAAAAGAACTATGAAAACACTCATGAAAGCTGTATCCCTCAGCCTACACTTAGCATTAATAATAGTAAAACAACACCTGATGCTTACTGAATGCTTTTTATGTGTCTGGTACTATCCTAATTATTTACAGTTATCAACTCGTTTAATCTTTACATCGATTCCATGATGTGGAGTACTATTATTATTCCCTGTAGTATCGAGGCTTCATATGCAAGTATGAAAAGATAGCCATGAAATACTGCTGTATGAAAAAATTACAGAACAAGATGGATAATGATCCCATTTATGTTAAAAAAGAATAAAAAGAAAAAAAGAAGAGAGAGAAAAAGTTTAGTAAAGAATCTCAATTTTTATAGTAGTAATCTATGGGGATTGAGTTAAGACTAAAATTTTCTTTTTAACATGCTTTTTAATATTACTTGAATTTTGTTTCAATGAGTATATACTTTTATGATAAAAATTCCAAATAAAGAGAAAAAGGGAGTAAAAGAAATCATGGACAGTCCATCCCATACTCATGACCTACAATGGCTCTTTATTGTGCATTACATCAAATTCAAACTCAAGTAGATTTTAATGCTTTCTACCAGAGGATTCCAATTTATCTTTATATTTATTTATAAACATAAATATCTTTATATTTATTTATTTAACTTTAAAAAAAAGCAGCTTTATTGAGATATTATTTACATACCATACAATCTACCCACTTAAAGTGTACAAATCAGTGGTTTTTGGTATATTCACACAATTGTGCAAACATTACAAAAATCAGTTTTAGAGGGGCACCTGGGTGGCTCAGTCGGTTGAGCGTCCGACTTCGGCTCAGGTCATGATCTCACTCAGGTCCGTGAGTTTGAGCCCCGCATCGGGCTCTGTGCTGACAGCTCAGAGCCTGGAGCCTGCTTCGGATTCTGTGTCTCCCTCTCTCTCTGACCCTCCCCCGTTCATGCTCTGCCTCTCTCTGTCTCAAAAATAAATAAACATTAAAGAATTTAAAAAAAAAAACAACAAAAGTCAGTTTTAGAGCATTTCATCACTCCCAAAAGAAACCCTTGCCCATTAGTAGTCACTCCCCATCTCCTCCCAATCTGCACCCCCAGCCCTTGGCAACCAGTAATCTATTTTCTGTCTTTATGGATTTGTCTCTTGTAGAGATTTAATATGATGAAATCACACAATATATGGTCTTTGGTGATTTGGCCAACTTTTTAAAATCATTTCTCCAATTATTCTGAAATTAATTCCTTCTTATGTCTTACATAGCTCTGTTATTTCCCTAGTACCTTGCTTATGATGTGTCCCTTTTCCAAAATTTATTCTCCCTCCATAGCAATTCCACTCCCAAGATTTTGGGCTCAATGCATGTTTGTTTTTAGACTCCTCTCATTCAAAGGGCTTTCCTGATTAGCCTAGGTCACATTGATTTGTCCCTCTGAATTATTTAACTGTTTCATTTTCTTATATATATACATCCTATAGTTGTGTATAAGTGTAATCACATCATACTGAACTCTCAATAGTTAAATATTTTCCCCCTTTTCCTTTGCTGTTTGACTCTTCACTCCCCTTCCCTTCTACCCACATCAACACCTCATCCACGTTGGTAATGTGGCACATATCCTTTCCTATTTTTCTCAATACTCATATACTTGCATTTAGGGTTTTTTGGTCACTAGTATTTTACAAAAATGGGATACTACACATTCTTCTGTATCTTGCTTTTTCTATCACAGCGATACCTTATAGAAATTCCTCCCACCAAGTCATCTTGCATAGCTTCAGTTCATTCTGCTTGACGTCTCCATAAATATTTTTTGGGTTGATGTATCAAAACTTGTTGATCCATTTCCATACTGGTGGGCATTTATATTGTTTTCAGTTTTTGCTGTAATAATAACCATCTTTGTACTTATATCCTGCTACTTTTATGCCCTATGTACTGGTGCTTTTAGTTCTATCATAGTCCTAGGACAGATATTGCTGGATCAAAGACTCTGAATTTTTTTAGTACTCATGTTCAGTACATGTAACTCAGTTGTTTATGATTACCTTGGAACCATCTAGTTGTTTTACCTATGTATAGTTTATCTCTCCAGCTAACTCTGTTGTTTACATTCCATTAATATCAATTTTTATTTAACTCTTATTCATTTACAACAGAAAAAAATGTACACTTTTATTGATGAAGTTGGTAAGAAATAAAAGATAAGCAACAGAGTCAGTCCTAGAAGAGCTCACATGGCATTTCTTTTCTTTCTTTTTGTTTTTAAGTTTATTTATTTTGAGAGAGAGAGAAAGCATGAGCTGGGGCAGAGAGAGAGAGAGAGAGAGAGAGAGAGAGAGAGAGAAAGAGAATCCAAGCTGACAGCACAGAGCCCAACACAGGACTCAAACTCACAAACTGTGAGATCATCACAACCTGAGCTGAAATCAAGAGTCTGATGTTTACCCAGCTAAGTCACCCAGGTGCCCCTCATAGTGCATTTCTTTTTCCCCTGGATTAAGCTGGCTAAGAGTTCTCTAGGGCTTTTGGGCAGAATTCTGACCTTTGTGCCAGAACTATCTGACTGGTAATTACGTATGTTAAGTCTGCCACTGTTACCCAACATTGGAAATTTCCCAGTTACCCAAGCAGTAGATACTCTTATAAAAGCAGAGGCTGATTATAATTGATAGATCATCCGACCTTTCCTTTTGTCTTCTTTTTCCCTTTCCTTTTGGTTTGCTTTGCTTTTGGTTTCTTCACAGCTACAGTCCATGTAATAAAACTAAATTAAAAATCAATTCATTTTGTGGGCTTTTTTTTTTAATTTGGAAAATAAGAAAATTCACAATTTTAACGACCTTAATATATGTGTTCTCTCTCATTCGCATTAATAACAAAGCACATATATAAATATATTGGAAAATAACTTCTAAAAAAAGATACAATTATTTGGAAATCAAAACGGGATTGGAAAACTATCTTTTACTCCCTTCAAGGCATTCATCTTCCTGAATCCAATTTCATACAAATGACTACATGAGAAACATTTAAAACACAGGCTACATTTTCCCAAGTTTATGAATCATCAACACTATGGAGTGACCATTAACTAAATGCTTCCACACTTCTGAAATCTCAAAGTAAAAAAGAACTCTTTGGTTGTGACAGAAAATTATCCAAGTAAAAAAGGTATCTTTTCTTATTCGAAGGAGGAAAAAAAGGGGGGGGGGTAATAAAGCAATAAACTTTAACCCTAGAGGTAAACCTGGCAGTTATTATGGCCTTTGATCATAGAATTAACCATTGTAATGGTCAATCTGGCCTGAATTTCATCTGATAAAACTGTCTGAATAGACACTCTGGTAACTTTGTCAAATTGTAACATAGTAAAGAACAAAGTTAGTACTTTATCACCTTGAGTCAATTAAGGATAGAGGGGCTATTCTAACAAGTTTATTTACCAATCAAATGCCTACAGGTCATAATCTGGACTCTGCAAATAGCAAAGTCTCACAATCAGTTCAGAGACTCTGCAGCCAAGAAGAAAAGCTCTTCCAGGACATTTAGGATTGGACTTCTCACGAAAATAAGAAAAATGTTCTTCATATTTAATCAGCCAAGCAGAAACCCCTAAGAAGAAAGTTTTATAAAGACTGAAAATGGATGGGAAAATTCAGGTCTTTGTTACAATCTAGGTATGTATTTTAATTATTTCCTAAAAGTAACTAGATTAGTATTTTAACATGGTCTGATTTTGAAACTGCATCCTTAAAATGAATTGTTTAATATTAGGTAGTTTTTATTGTCTACAAGAAAGTAGTTTATAAAATGATCTCTATGTAGGTGGAGAATGGGGGTTAAAAAAAAAAGGTGATGTTTTCTTTAAAGTAAAACACAGACCTCTCTGAAAAAATGAAATGACCAAATAAACAATAAAAAATACTCTAGATTTTATTTGCATATATTGAGCAACACAAGCCAGACAGAAAAGGTACGTACTGTATGATTCCAAGAATAGGCAAAACAATCCATGTTGATAGAAACCAGAGCAATGATTAAGGATGGAAGTGGAAACAGACAAGAGGGGGTGTGAGAAAATTTTCTAGGGTGATGAAAACGTTCTATATCTTGACTGGGGTGTGTGGGTTATATTGGGGCCTACTGATCTGAAATGTTGGGGGTCCAGGAGTGACCGGTCAAGAAAGAATTCTTGAGATGTCTTCAGTGCAAAAGGGTGGTTTTATTAAAGCACGGGGACAGAACCCATGGGCAGAAAGGGCTGCACTGGGGTTGTGACGAGAGGGGGCTAGGGGTAGTGTAAGTCTCTAAGGAATTTTGAAGCAAGGTTTCCAGGACCTTGAGGGGCTATTAGGAAAAGGTCATTTATTACTGTTTAGTAAAACCTCAGACATGAGATCCTTCAGATGTATAACAGTGGGCCATAGACTTAGAGAAGGATTGCTAAAACACATCTTGTAGGGCGGGGATGAGGGGTGGTGTGGAGATAAAGGATCCTGGAGGTTGGGCTAACGTCAAGCTAAGGTTGCCTTTTGCCTCTAGCGAAAATTTAACATTCCGGCAAGCTCCTCAAGGAAGGTCACTCTGCCTTCTCTCATGTACTTGTCAATGGATCATAAGTTGTAAGGAAGTTTAATTTTTTCTTTTGCCTTTGTTCTCCACATCATCTACTGAATTGTGGGGGCGCCTGGATGGCACAGTCAGTTAAGCATTCAACCTCGGCTCATGAGGTCATGATCTCGCAGTCCGTGGGTTTGAGCCCTGAGTCGGGCCCTGTGGTGACAGCTCAGAGCCTGAAGCCTGCTTTAGATTCTGTCTCCCTCTCTCTCTGCCCCTCCCCCACTCACACTCTGCCTCTTTCTCTGTCTCTCAAAAATAAATACACACTAAAAAAAATTTTTAAAAACCTCACTGATGCGCGTATCTAAGATCTGTGCAATTCATTATATGTAAATTTTACCACATTAAAAAAAAGCATACCACTCTCTAAACTTGAAATACCTTTTAGACTAAGACTTCCCTCAGTTGAATTTATTCTTATTAAAAATATCATGACAAAGATAGACTTTTCGGAAATTCCAGATAGTATTCTTTGGTACAAATGTTTTGTACTATTTTGTGGTTAAGTGTGGACTCAACAGTCAGAGTTTTATGAACTGGAATCCTGGCTTAACAACTTACTGAGTGACTTGGGGAGAGCTACCAAACTGCTTTATGACTCAGTTTTCTCATTTGTCAAATGGAGATAATAAAAGCAACTACTTCTCAAAGTTGTCAGGAGGATTAAATAATAAAATACTCAGAACGGTAAGCACTATATAAATATTAGTTACAATTATACCATAAAGAATTTACACTTAAAGATGCTGTCATCCTGGTAATCCAAAGCCAAGTAGGACCTTGGAAGAGTAAAATTTACACGGACAACTACTATCTCTATCAAAGTAATTTTTAGATTGAAGCCCTGAAAGTCTTTGGCTTTCTCACACAATTAAGAATGAGTCTCTGGGAGCCGGGGTGGCTGAGTTGGTTAAGCGTCCGACTCTTGATCTTGGCTAAGGTCATGATCTCTCAGTTCATGGGAGCCTATTTGGGATTTTCTCTCTCCCTCTCTCTCTACCCCTCACCTGGTCTATCTCAAAATAAATAAATGAAAACTTAAAAAAAAAAAAAAAAAAAAAGAATGAGTCTTATCATTCACAAGTGATTCAGAAGCTTTTTATTATTCAATTCTTTAGAAAATTCCTGATTCTTGTCTAGGGCAGATTCTTGCTAATCTTTACTTCAGAGAATTTCTCGATATGAATGAGAAATATGCACAAAGGTTAAAGAGAAACAGAAAAGTCATTTATTCTTAATGTACCAGTATTTAAGCTGCAGGAACATTATTATAATTCAATTTTTTTTTTCTCCCAGCATTAAAAAACAGAAATACCCTATAATTCTGTACTAGATGGCTGTTTATGAAATTTCTATGAGCTAGCTATCTGTATAATGGTACTTTGGAATGAGTAATCAACATATATCATACATGTAGGTTAAATATATAGGTTTATTCACCTGTAAATTTATATATGTAAATACTCTGGTCTTTATTTTGCATTAAAATCTACTTCAGAAGATTATGCTAAGTGAAATTAGTCAGAGAAAGGCAAATATATGATTTCCTTCATATGAGGAATTTAAGATACAAAACAGATGAACATAAAGGAAGGAAAGCAAAAATAATATAAAAACAGGGAGGGGAACAAAAACCATAAGAGACTCCTTAAATACAGAGAACAAACTGAGGGTTGCTGGAGGGGTTCTGGGTGGTGGGATGGGCTAAATGGGCAAGAGGCATTAAGGAGGACACTTGTTGGGATGAGCACTGGGTATTATATGTAGGGGATGAATCACTGGATTCTACTCCCGAAATCATTATTACACTATATGCTAACTAACTTGGATGTAAAAAAAAAAACCAAAAACTCTACTTCAGAAGATGAAGACAAAGGGAAAATGAATAATCAATACAAATATATCATTATTTTTAAAATTCCAGAGGTACACAGGAAGTGAGAAAAGAAAATATGTCACTTTATAAAAACAGGTACACTTCATGGTAAAATATCTATGAAAAAGTAGGCCCTGAACTTAAATTTAAAAGCTCTAGAATATAAAATGTTTTTATACTACTATTCTGCTTATCAGGTATAACGTATAAACAGTGTTTTGAAATGGCTACATAAATACAAAGTGATCATTCAGTAAATGTGTGATGGTGGTGATGATAAAGATATGAATAAATTTGGACGTCTGGGTGGCTCATCATCCAACTTCGGCTCAGGTCATGATCTCATGGTTCATGGGTTCAAGGCCTGCGTCGGGCCCTGTGCTAACAGCTCAGAGCCTGGAGCCTGCTTCAGATTGTGTGTCTCCCTCTCTCTCTGCCCCTCCCCTGCTCACGCTCTGTCCCTCTTTCTCTCAAAGATATGAATAAATTTAAGAACTGAGTGTTTGGGGATGAGGACATAAGAAAAGTAAAAGTACACTCCGCTTCAAAATATGGCCTGTGGCCAAAGATCTGGCTTTAGGCATCTCACACACCCATCTAATGAGTGCCCATTAGGCAGGTGGTGTGCATCAGAAACACCCAGGGAGCTCTTCAAAACATAGGGCCTAAGCCCTTCCCTTGAGATTCAGTAGGTCTATGGGATCCTAGTATGTATTTATATTTTGAAAAAACTCACTCAATGGTCTAGGCAGATTCAGACCATTTTTAATTTCCATCATTTCTTGAACATATATTTTAATCTTTTAAATAGTATAAAAATCTCACCCCACCAAAATAAATCTTGATCTTTTAAAGTCAACCATTTTAACAAAACTTAAAAAAAAAAAAACAAAAAAAACCCCTTGCTCAAGGCAGAACTACAACTAAACCATGACTGAAAGATGGATACCTAATTGGTTTGGACGCTTCTAAGGGAAGAAGATTCAGGAATTATTATCTAGCACTCACTCTAGAACCACTCTTTTCATCATTTTAAATATTACTTAACAAAATACTTGACAATAACTGTATAGTCTCAGCCATCATAGTTGATAAGGGACAATCAGGTAAATGGTAAAAGCATTTTCCCCAATTGTGGGCCATACAGTTGAATACTTCCCAATGGATCTGTTCACTGTTGGTAGTTGAAAGAAAACCAATAACCAGTTCTGGATATGTCAGACAAGTCATTCTGATAAGCCAAACTCTCTAAATAAGAGCCCTTTCTTAAGGCGCTACAAACTATATTACATATCCAAAATTATTGTGTCTAGGAATGTAACAATGTTAGAAATACATGTTCTTGGAAATAATGCTTCATTTGGCAGTAATTCTTCCTATTCTCTGATAAATTGCAGTGTTTATGTGAGTTGAACACCTTGCTATTCTAATGACTGCGTTACTCTTGTGGCAATGTCAGAGAACTTTCTCACACAAATATTATAAAAAGTAGATTCACAGTTCATAACTGTGTCATTTCCCTTCCTTCACGGAATCATTTTTTCTGGCTTGGGTGATAAGTGGAGGGCATTTTAGTGATCAAGGTGGATGAATTGACATTTTCTGGCTCTACAGACACAGTCCTTAGCACCAGGATGGCAATGTTAAAAAAGAAATGGGGGAGAGGGGGTGCCTGGCTAGCTCAGTCAGTAGAGCATGCAACTCTTGATCTTGGGGTTGTGAGTAGACAACTAGGACAGAATTCCTTTATCTCTGAGCCATTCTGCTGAATATTTTCCAGGTTACTCTTCCTTCAGCAAACTTAGGTAGGTATAGCCAGGAGAAACCCAGAGGAAATAGCTCCCCAACATTCAGAAAGAGCCAACCCAGGAATTTCATTTCTAAGAATTTATTTTAAGGAAATAATTGATTGGTATAGAATGTGTACACATGTGTATACATACACACATGCACACACACACACACACACCTATATGAGAAATAAGTCTAGAAAAATATATATACCAAAATCTCAATAGCGGTTTTCTATGAGTGGAGGGATTTTGAGTAATTAAAAAAAATTACTTTTATCTGTATTCTCTAGTTTTTCTATATAGACCTTGTGTAATAATTAGAGAAGGGACTGAGGTGTTTTCTAAAAGTTTTAAGTACTTATAAGTACTAGGAAAATAGCTATGCCAAACATGAAATTTTTAGAAGCAAACCAAGTAACGGAGGATATAATTTCACGCTCCAAACTAACAGACTGGCTCTGTGAAAGAAATTTTTAAAAAAGTATTATATCCCTTTTAATTTTTCTTAATAATTTACTTTTTCTCCACTCCATAACCATTTTACCACTTCCATATCTACATGGAAAAAGACAAATGATTAATACTTTGGATACTTATATAGTTTTTGCCTCCAGAAATTGTATATCTGGTTTCTTTAATCCTGATGATTCTGTTTTAAAATTTTATTCCTTCTGGGGCACCTGGGTGGCTCAGTCTGTTGAGCGTCCGACTTCGGCTTAGGTCATGATCTAACGGCTTGTGGGTTTGAGCCTCGCATCAGGCTCTGTGCTGACAGCTCAGAGCCTGGACTCTGCTTCGAATTCTTTGTCTCCCTCTCTCTCTGCCCCTAACCCACTCACATTCTGTCTCTGTCTCTCTCAAAAATAAATAAACATTAAAAAAAAAAGTTAAAATTCTATTCCTTCTTAGCCCAATATCTAAAATCCTATGTCCAGAAGAGTAAAAATTAAGACAGGCATCCCTTTTCCCTCCATAGCTGAAAAGAACATATGTATATGTATGAATGTGTATATGTATTTTTATTCATAATCATTTTTTATATAGTTATCATGCACATAACATACAATAGCCAACTGTTTAAGACATAGAGGCCATCATCTTGACAATATAATTACTAGTTTCAAGGCCTAGAAAATGCAGCTCACCATGTAAAAATATCTCACCACGAGAAATCAGTAATTTTCAAAGCTGGTAAAACTTAATGCCAATTCTATTTCCTTTTAAAAAAATTGAAGCTACAGGTAGGTTGACAGATTAGAGAAATACTTAAGTTAATACTAACTGGATTGCTATTAAGCTTACCTTACAGCTTTGAAAAACTCTGATTTCTTGTGTGTTTCAGTGGTGAGCTGCATTTCCTGAGTCTCAGCCGATTTCCCAGCAGGAATTCCAGTCTGATGAAGAATCAGCAAAAGGAAGCCCTCACTGAGAGACACACTGGTATCATTCACTGAGTGGAGACAGTGAAAGAGTAACATATTTCTAAAGGCAATTTAGATTCTTAGTACATATGCTCACAAAGTAAATACAGATTTACCTTCCCATGACAGAAGCAATGATTAATTTCCCTTGAAAACCTGACTGCTTTTTCTACAAAGCATTTGGTTTTACCCTACTTACCTCTTTGTGATGATTTTCATTCACCACAGTTCATCCCTTAACTGCCTTTTTATCACTGTTATCACCTCCCAAAGCTGTGAAAATCAAATCTGGAAATCTAGTGTAACCTATACAGCAATATTTTTGTTAAACAAAAGGAAATGAACATTTAGTACTTTGAAGAAAAACACGTTTTCTTTCTTTCATTTCTCTAAGTAGGCTCCAAGCCCAATGTGGGGCTTGAACTCACGACTCCAAGATCAAGAGTTGCACGCGCCACCAACTGAGCCCACTGGGCACTCAAGAAAAACATGTTTTCTCAAATGTCTTTAACACAGCAGTTCACAAGGAATCAATCATTTGAATACAGTTCTAGCAACTGTCTTAGAAAGTAATATAACTTTTAAAACATTATGGTTTACATACTTTTCATGGATAATTCTGAATTGTAAGACTTATATTTATTGCTCTAGATAGCGATGTCAACACCGTACCAACAACCACACATACCTTTTTAAGTTTAAAGTTAAGTTAATAAAAATAAAAATAAAATAAAAAATTTAGTTTCTCAGTTGCACTAGCACCATTATAAGTATATAATAGCCACTTGTGGCTAGTGGTTACTGTATTGGGCAGCATAGACCTAGAACATTTACACTGCTGCAAAAAAAAATCTATTGACAGCACAGTTCTAAATAAAGCATCTAAAGAGAGAGATTTATGGTTAAAAGGGCTTACCTGGCCTAAGGAGGTGTGGGTGTGTGAAGGGGCTGGGCTGGCCTAAGTATCGGTTTGGAATTCTCCTCTGTGGGATGGGCTGGAGGGAGTACCTTCGCTGAGAACATGACATGAATCCTGAAGGAAAAACAAAGAGAGTAGAATGGAACAATAATCAAGAAAGTCCTCACAGTGTATATACATTTATCGATCTCTAGCAGTTGGATGCTCTAGAAAAATGCAAATTAGTGTCTCCTTCAATATTTATATGGCCCTCCCTCTGTGCCAGTTAGGGCCTGTCTTGGGCCCTGGGAAAACAGAAATGAGATCATTTTTACCCTTAGTGATTTCAGTCTACTATAGTATAATAGAGGTACATATATACCGAATAGGACTATGGTATGAATCAGGAACTATGGGAACAGAAGGAAGGCAACAAACAAAAGCAAGGAAGGGGTTAAGAAGTACTTCACAGAAATACTGTGTCCTAAAATTCAGAAAAAGAAGCTGTATCCTAAAATTCAGAAAAAGAGAGCTAACATTTTTACTGAGAATATATGAAGTACAAAAAACATGATATCTCATTGAATCTTGGAATGTTAGAGGTAGATAAAATAAGGTATAAAAATGCTTCATCATAGTATACAACAGACACTATTAGCATTCATTCAGTAAGATTAAGCATGTGACTGGAACACATGCTAGAAGAAGACAAAAGAATGAGGACTATATGCTCTGGTCTTTAGAGAATATACAGTCTAGTGGAGGTGAGACACAACATTCAAGCACTACATGGCGAACACCACGGTGGATTCATTCACAAGGGTTTTTGAGAGCACAAAGACTGAAACACTACTGTGGGATGGGTGCAATATGATCTAGATACAGATACAGTACTCTGAGGAACACAGAGACGCGCACAAAGGGGTGTTGGTGTGGGACTCTAGAGGTAGGGGATGCCCGCTCTGAATGAGAATTAGTCGAGGGCATCTGGCTGGTTCCGTGGGTAGAGCATGCAACTTGATTTCGGGGTTTTAAGCAAGAGCTCCAAGTTGGCTGTAGAGATTACTTAAAAACAAAATCTTAAAAAAAAAAAAAAAAGGAATCAGCCAAGTGAAAGAGAAAGAGGGGTGTGGAAGGTATCATAAATGAGATTACAAAAGGGAAGTCATAGAAGGCACTGGGTATGTGTGTATGTACATGCATGTGTGTATGTGTGTGTGTGTGTGTGTGTGTGTGTGTGTAGGGGGAAGAGAGTTTCAGGTCAGTGTTGATGGAGGAAGAAAAGATTAGAAAAAGGTAAGGATCAGACCATTGAAAGCTTTGTATACCAAATTAAGGAATTAGGATTTTCACTGCCATCATCATTGCTTTTTTACAAAAAAGGAATCAGACTCAGAGAAGTAATTTGTGCAATGTTACAGTTAGTAATGAGGAAGCTAGGATTCAAGCCTAAATTTGTTAAACTTTGAAATCTCTGTTCTTATCCCTCCATCCTGCTGCTCAGTAGGTGTTCTCTGCCGATCCCAAAAACAGAATCAGTACCGTAAAATCTCCTTGTGAACCTACAATCGCTACAATGGTAGAATGTGATGTCTGGATCAAGTTAAAGGTTTTTGTAGGGACTATGTAGTGTGAATGAATGAGGTGTATATATTTGATGAGTTAAGAATCTTAAATGTTAACTCTGAATTAAATTTTCAGAGGATTACTGAAAAAAATTATAGCTTTTTGGATGATTAAAAATACAGAAAATGGTAAAAGTTTCTAGGCAGTATGAAAATACAGTTAAAAATAGTGAAAAAATAAGAAAAAGGACAAAACAAGTATTTCCTGGAATCTGTTTAGAAAATGTACAGAATACATATTAGGGAATATGTCCAGCCTATATAAATTGAAAGCTTAATAAAGATGAGGCAAGCAATTTACAAAAATACAGAGGACAGAGGAACTTGCTAGAGGACAATCTAGGGATGTAATCAACAAAACCCAAATGTGGGAAATACTACAGGACAAAGAACTCCGTTTCTTGCACATAAATTTTATGGCAGGTAGGGATGGTAAGAGATGGAAGGAGGAATCCGTAGATTAAGAAAACCTTAAAAAAATTTATCAACCAATTGTATTATGTGAGCCTTATATGGATCCTGATTCAAGCAACAAATTGTCTATCAAGTATCCACTCATACTATTTACTATAATTACGAAAAAATTGGAAATTTGGGCAATTGCATATTTAATAGGATTACAGAAGTAATGTTTACTTCTTTAAGGTGTGATAATAGTGCTGTGCTTATGTTAAAACCACATACTTTTAGAGATATAAACTGAAATATTTATAGATGAAGTGATATGACCTGGAATTTATCTCAAAATAACATGGGGGTGGGGTGGATTGGGGAGAGGATGAACGGGGATTTGGATGAAAGAAGCCACGAGGTGATAATTGTTGAAGCTGGGTGATGGGTACATGGGAGTCCATTATATATACTCTATCTACTTGTATAGGTTTGAAACTTTTCATAATAAAATAAAAGGAACAAGAAAAGATGAGTTAAGCATAGAGAAAAATGAAGGAAGTACACAATCATCTGAAAGGCAATCCAAGACAGAGTTAAAGGCAGCGTGGTACAGTAGGAAAAAAATGCCAGTTCTATGATCTATGTGATCTCAGCATGTTACATAAATTCCTATGCACCACTTCTTTACCTGTGAAATAATGCAGTGATATTAGGTAGTGGCTTTCAAACTTGTGAAACCAAGACTCCCAGTAAGAAACATATTTTACATGGTAACCTAGTATACACATATAAATATGATATACATAAAAATTTCACTAAATACTATACTATGACTGATACTTTTCTGTCTTATTTCATTAAAAAATTTCTCAGTGCACTAACATGATTTTATTACTGCAATGTCTTGAATGGTGGCTCCCAAAAGATATGTCCACATCCTTTTTTGTTGTTGTTGTTTATTCATTTTGAGAGTGAGAGTGTGAGCCGGGGAGGGGCAGAGAGAGAGGGAGAGAGAGAATCCCAAGCAGGCTCCATGCTGATAGCATCTGACAGTATGAAGCCCGATCTGGGGTTCAAACTCATGAACTGTGAGATCACAACTTGAGCGGAAATCAAGGGTTGGTTGCTTAACTGACTGAGCCATGCAGGCGCCCTGATATGTCCACATCTTAATCCCTAGAACCTGTGACTACTAATTTATTTAAAGAAGGGGTCTTGCAGATGTAATTAAGGATCTTGAAATGAGGACATCACCCTGGATCATCTGGGTAGGTCCTAAATTCAATGGCAAGTCCTCTTATAAGAGGAATGCAGAGAGAGAGAGATTTGAGATAGGCAAGAGAAAAGAAGTAATGGAGGCATGTGGAAGCTGAGATTGGAGTGATGTGGCCACAAGCCAAAGAACACCTACAGCCACCAGAAGCTGGAAAGGTAAAGAACAGATTCTTTCCTAGAGCTCTTGGAAGGAGTACAGCCCCGCTACCACTTGATCTCAGACCTCTGGCCTCCAAATCTGTGAGAGAATTCTATTATTTTAAGCCACCATGTTTGTGGTAATTTGTTATGGCAGCCTCAGGAAACCAATACGATGACCCACTAAGATTACAACTTGTCACTGGAAAACACTGCACTAAAAGACTGTATCTCTGTACTGAGGGCGGCTCCAGTTCAGGAGGAGGAGGGATGTGAGGATGCTCAATAATGGTAAGAGCATAAGGGGATCCTGAGACCAACTTCCGCCTCATCCAATCATCAGGTTCCCTACAGTGTTACTTGCAGAAATGACCTTTCCCTATGCATAGCGGCCTTTGGCCCACTTTACCTTTTAGTTATTTGACGCTTGACAGTTGTGTTTCTTGAAAGTAGAAAGTAGAGAAGTGTTTCTCTTCTTTAACAGGGAAGAGAAGATAATGAGCTGTCCATGTGCACGAACATGTTGGTACAGTGACTGGGATGGAGTGTTATGAAGAAGAGGAATACAATTAGGAGTTTAGCAGAACTACCTGAGCTTTTTTCACCTGTAAACAAACTCTTGTCCTAATCAAAGCTCCATTATAGGAGCTTATTAATCAAAGTTCATTATAGGGTTCCGCTCCATTTTTCCTGATTACAACAAATAGAGGCACAGTGTATTTAATACTTTCAAATCCCAGCGTCATTGCTAATAATAATGATCTTGATGACAGCTAACATTACTATTGTTTATTATATTCCAGAAAGTATTCTAAGGACTCTGCATGTATTCACTTATTTAATCCTTACAGTTGTGTAATGTAACTACTATTCCAAACTTTTAACTTATTTTTGAGCTGGTAACATGTTCATACGGATCAAAGTTCAAAAGATGTAGTAAATTGATAGGGAAAAGCCTTCCTCTCACACCTGTCCCCAAGTTAACCTGTCTCCCTTCCTTGAAACAGCCAGTAATATCACTTTTTTGTTGAAATTACACTTATTTTTGTTGAAACCACATCTATATTCTCTTTAAACAAATAATAGCATGTATGCTTGAGGCAGATGTTATTACAGCACTGCCTATTTAAAGATGAGGAAAAAAAGATACACAGAAAAGTTAAGAAACTGGCCCAAGATGAAGAATTACTGAGACAGAACTAGGATTTGAACAATCTATTTATAGAGCCATAACCATTAGACTACATTGTCTACACTACCATTTTGGCAGTAAAATAATTGGATGTAAAATGTTAACCAATTGTCTTTTTAATTTTTTTAATGTTTGTTTTTGAGAGAGAGACAGAGACAGAGCATGAGTGGGGGAAGGGCAGAGAGAGAGGGAGACACAGAATCCAAAGCTGGTTCCAGGCTCTGAGCTGTCAGCACAGAACCCGACACAGGGCTCAGATCCACAGACCAGGAGATCGTGACCTGAGACGAAGTTGGACGCTTAACCGACCATACCACCCAGGTGCCCCTCAATTCTCTTTATGTTCAAATGAAATAATACTAGAATATCAATCCATCTATTTTGGACCACTTCCTGGCATAGGAAGCTTAAGTCTAACAAATGCAAATAAACAATACCTTTACCTACATTTAAGTAAACAGGATTTTTTTGCTCAATATCACATAGCAAAACTGGTATGTCGAGTCCTATTTCTAAAATCCAATCTGATCCAAAGTAGGGCCACTTCCTTAGTATAGACCCTCCTCAATTCACCTGGACACTATGTCTCTTAACTGGTCTGCCTTTCTTGGATCTTGTCTTTCTTCTGTAACTCATCTTCTATAGCTATACCATTTCCAAAGTGATCCCTCTAGTCCTTTGCCTTGATGTCCTCAAAAGTACTGTCAACTAATTCCTGTTTAAATTCAGGATCTGTCCTTAACTTTCCAGCTTCCTACACTAACAGTATATGCCTAGAATTTTCTATGTTTCAGAATACACTTCAACCCCTAGCTTAGCACCCTTCATGATCTGGCCCCTGTCTATTCCTTCTATTCCTCTGGCCTAATAATCCTCAAAAGAACATTAGTACAGCCACACATGAGGAGCCCCAGCTAATTAGTCTGTACTGTAACAGTACTTGCCTTCAAAAATACAGTTCTCTTAACAATGGCTTTTGCCTGCTTCCATGAGCTCAAAAATTAGCTCATACATCACTTACCCTAAGAAGTCTAATTCCCTATCTTTATTGATTCTGATGTAAATGCCCCTCCTCAATGTTCCCATGTTTACTTCTGTTACTATTGTTAATACCTACTATACTGCATTTAATTGCTAATTAGTTTGCCAGTCTATTATAAACTTTTGGAAGGGCAGGAATCATTTGTTCTTTGACTTTATTTCCCCAGTGATTAGACTGGCATATATTTTGAAGACCACAAGTCAAGAAGTCTGCCTTTTGATTAGATGCAGGGATGAAGAAAAAAGAAATTAAGACGATTCCTGGGTTTTTTGGCCTGAATAACAGGATAGATGTTTGTACCATTAAACGAAATGGCAAAGACTGAGATAATTATTGGATATTCCAAATGAGAGTTCAAATAGGCAACCGAAGGTTCAGGGGAAACTAACAGGCTAGATACATGAATTAAGATGTTATAAGCACACAGCTGGTATCTAAAGCCCTGGGACTGGATATGACCTACACAGAACTGTGTAGGTCAAGTTTAGTTACTATTATAGCGTGAGAAGGAAAAGCACAGGAGAAAAGGAAGCAAACTAGAGGAAAATGGTTTTTAGGAAGTTAAACAAGTATTTAATAATTTAATAGAGGAAGTGCTCACCTGTGTGAGGACAACCACTGGATTTGGCAGCACAGAATTCAATGGAGAACCTGACAAGTACAGTTTTATTTATTCATCTTACTTAAAAAATTTTTTTTCTAATATTTTAGAGAGAGAGAGAGCGAGAGAGCGCGCGCGCGCACGAGCATGGGTGGGGGAGGGGCAGAGAGAGAGGAAGACACAGAATCCAAAACAGGCTTCAGGCTCCGAGCTGTCAACACAGAGCCTGATACAGGGCTCAAACTTGTGAACCGTGAGATCATGACCTGAGCTGCAGTCAGATGCTTAACTGACTGAACCACCCAGGTGCCCCTTATTTATTTTTTAAACGTTTATTTTCAGAGAGAGAGAGAGAGAGAGAGAGAGAGAGAGTGAGAGAGAGAGAGAGAGAGAGAGAGCATGAGCAGGGGAGGAGCAGAGAGAGGATCACAAGCAAGCTCTGCACTGTTAGCACAGAGCCCAGCCTGAAGTGGAGCTGGATCTCAGAAACTGCAAGGGTTGAAATCAAGAGTCAGTTGCTCAACTAACTGAGCCACCAAGGTGACCTGAACAATGTTAGTAAAGTATGAAAGATAGAAGCCAAAATGGGTAAAGGTGGTCAAAAGGTATAAACTTCCAATTATAAGATAATAAGTTCTGGGGATGTAATCTACAGCATAGTGGCTATACTTAACAATTCTGCATTGTGTATTTGAAAATTGCTAAAAACATAGAGCTTCAAAGTTCTTATCACAAGAAAACTAGGGTACCTGGCTGGTTCAATCAGTAGAGCATGAGTCTCTTGATCTCGGGGTTGTGAGTTCAAGCCCCACGTTGGACAGAATTTACTTAAAAAAGGTCTTATCACAAGAGAAAAATTGTAACTATGTGAAGTCATGGGTGATAACTAAACTTATTTTGGTAATCATTTCACTATATATACATATATCAAATCATTATATTGTACACCTTAAACATGTTATATGTAAATTATAACTTAATGAGATGGGGGGGAAGTAGACGCCAGATTGGAGTGTGCCAACAAAGAACAGGATGGAAGAAAGCAGAAACATCAAGCAGAGAGGATAATTTTGACAAGTTTTACTGTAAAGGAATGAGAGAAAGTGGCATAGCAGCTGGAAGGGTCAATAGATAAGGGAGGGGGAATAATTAGAAGCAAATCCTTGTTTTATACCTTCACACTCTATTGCAGTTAGTTTTTGAATGTTTTTTTCAATTGTATAAACTCCTTGAGAGCAGAATTTTCTATTTTCTAACTCCTCTCTGTGTCACAGGTTCTCAATACATATTTGTAGAATGTCTAGAACCTAAATTCCTAAACCCTTGTCCAAAAAAATGCAGTAGAGTAGAAAGAGTAAAATTTGGAATCAGATTCAAGTTCAAATATCATATTTTTCACTAATAAGCTAGATAGCCTTAGACAAATGTATTTGAAGAACCTCAGGTTTCTTATGGGCACAAAATATTTACTTTCTGGAATGCTGTTACAATTACATGAGAGACTGTGTTAAGTCATTTGTGTAAACTGTGTAAACACTTTAGGTGTTTGACCTAAAAATGGTACTCAGATGATTTTATTCTTCTTCTTCATTTTCAATAGCAAGCAAATACAATCATGTGTATACCATACATACATGTAGACATATATACTATAGGGAATTGAAAAACCAATCTAGAGTAGCTCTCTGCCCCCATCACACTACCATTTTTTTTTTTTTTTGAGGGGGAGCACGTATCACATTATCTCAAATCATTTATTATTTATACTTCATTAATGAAAACACCATGAAAATTGCTATTTTTTAATGTCATTATCATCAGTGGTTAAAACTGTGCCTTGCACAAAGTAGAAATTCAATAATATATACTGAATACATAAGTGTACAACTTTCAAAATCTTTACGTGTTTTAAAGTTGTAAACTTTTAAGTGGGTAAAGATACTGCCATCTCAAATGATTCAATACTGGCATGCAGAAAGCTTGCATATTATGCTCCTTCCTCGGGAATCACCCCAAGTCTGGGCTAGGTCTCTCATATGATTGCTTAGCATCCAGTGCTTCCCCCATCGTAGCCCTTATTATACCGTAATCAAGTTGTTTGTTTCCAGTACAATTGTCTCTTGACTGAAATAAATAAATTATGTCAACTATTTGAATACTTTTTCATGTAGTTCTCAATTTCTTCATTTTTCAAAGCCAAATCACAGAACTGGGAAGTTATTAAGGCTCAGCAGCCTGAAGGTCCTATCATGCAAGGGGCATGCTGTGGCTATCAACAACAGGTTCCACTAGTTTATGAGGCACTGTTGGAGACTTCCAGGGAAATATAGGGGAAATAGTCCTGAGGGTTCAGGATGGTCTGGTAGGACTCTGGACTAGCTTTATTTGGAAGGTCTAGTCCCTACCCCAACCCCGGAATGACACCATAATGCAAACCTCTCTGACATAAGCTGGTAACTCTGCTTGCCACATAATCAGTATCCTAATGTCTCCTAGCAGTGTCCATGGTAGTAACATTGTCTTCAATGTAAAAAGTGCCTATTTGCAGTCACTGCCTCCACCACCACCACCAGGAGTGCTCCAGCTGAGAGGAAGCTACAGTTCTCACTACTCAGACCCAGAACACCCCTTTCCAATGACCTGTTAAAACATGGTGGATTACTATGAAGTTCAAGGAGTGCAGAGATATGCTTCACCTGAGGACATTAAAAAGTCTTATCGTAAAGTGGCACTTAAATGGCACCCTGATAAAAATCCAGAAAATAAAGAAGAAGCTGAGAGAAAATTCAAAGAAGTAGCTGAGGCATATGAAGTATTATCAAATAATGAAAAACGGGACATTTATGATAAATATGGCCAGGAAGGATTAAATGGTGGAAGCAGAAGTCATTTTGATGATTCTTTTGAGTATGGCTTCACATTTCGTAAGCCAGATGATGTCTTTAGAGAAATTTTTGGTGAAAGGGATCCATTTTCATTTCATTTCTTTGAAGACTCACTTGAGGACCTTTTAAATAGTCCAAGAAGCTCCTATGGAAGCAGTGGTACAAGATCCTTCTTCGCTACCTCCAGTGAATATCCAGTTTTTGAGAGATTTTCTTCATATGCTACAGGATATATACCATATGGTTCACCGGGCCATGAGGGGCTTAATTCATTCTCCTCGTTGGCATCTGATAATAGTAGGATGGGCAATTACAGATCTGTTAAAACTTTGGGTAAGACTGTTAATGGCAAAAATACAAATACACAGAGAATTATCGAGAATGATCAAGAAAGAGAAGTTGAAGATGATGGCGAACTGAAGTCCTTCCTTATAAATGGTGTGGCAGATGAAGAGGGCTTTGCAGAAGAATGCAGCTGGAGAAGACAGTTATTCAACAATTATTCACCAAAGTACTTCAGACCCAAACATGTAACTCAACATACTTTTGTGGACAATGATAAGCAAGATATACCTTGGGTCACCAGCAACTGGGATCCCTCTATTTTCTCAGCAGGATTCAAAGAAGGTGGTAAGAGGGAAAAAAAAGAAGCATAAAGAGGTGCAGAAGAAGTCAACCAAAAGGAATCGTTAAATTGACTCTTCAGACACATTATGTTCATATAACAATTGAACATGACTCTTTGTTTTTGTTAATCACAGAGTTTTGTAGATAACATTTGTTTAGAACTATACTAATATTATGTTTTTAACATGTTTAACAGGATTGTGGACCTGTGGTCAGTGTTGTTTGGAGTAAGTATGTCAGAAAAAGACGAGTTTGTGGTGACAGTGATGTTAAGAATTTGGAAAACAAGAAATACTATTTTGCTATTTCTGAGCTGAACATTTACAAATCATAGAGTTTTTCTTTAGCAGAATTCATGATCTATTTCATTCCTTTTATCTATTTAAAACCACTATACAAACTTCTGAAATATGTACCGCATTAGGAGCTAAAAATTTATTACTATGTACAGATTCAGACTATATAATTATTCATGAAATGACTTTTTTCCAATAGAGGTAGAGCATTTCATACATAAGTACATTATAAATAAAAATTAAAGTATAAAGTATTTTCTCTTAAGTTAAAAATAGCCAGAGTTATATTTGCATTCCCATGTTTACAGTAGCACCTATTCACAACAGTCAAGAGGTGGAAACAACCCAAATATCAATGAATGAATATACATGCATATAGTGGGATATTATTCAGCTTTTTTTATTAAAAAAATTTTTTTTACATTTATTTCTGAGACAGAGAGAGAGAGAGAGAGAGAGAGAATGGGGGAGGGGCAGAGAGAGAGGGAGACAAGAATCCGAAGCAGGCTCCAGGCTCTGAGCTGTTACCACAGAGCCCAACGCGGGGCTTGAACCCATGAACCGTGAGATCATGACCTGAGCTGAAGTCGTATGCTTAACCGACTGAGCTACCCAGGCAGCCCTATTCAGCTTTAAAAAGGAAACCCTGTTAAATGCTACAAAATAGGTAAACTTTGAAACATTACGGTAAGTGAAATGAGCCAGCCATAAAGACAAAATACCTTATGATTCTACTTACATAAGGTAAGAAGTTCATAAAAACAAAGTAGAATTTTAGTTACTGAGGCAAGGGAGGGAGAGGTGTTGTTTGGTGGTCTGTTTCACAATATATATTTTAAAACAATTAACATGGTAAATTTTATGTTATGTGTATTTTACCACAATTAAAAAAGAAAGCTAGACTTATCCTGGATTTCTCAGAGCAATGTGGCTATATCATGTATGGCAGGCCACCAGTGAATCACTCCAGATAGGAAACTTTCTATTTTCTTTTTTAGTATATACCACGTACAAAGGATCTACAAATACATTACTCTAAAACATCTCTACCCACTATAGTTTAAGGTTACAATGGAAGAAAAATGAGTTACATCAGATATTGAGCAAGTAGTCTTAGCTAAATGTTCTCAGACATTTTAAATGAGCTTAGTTTAATTTCAACACAATCACTTCTTAGTTTCCTCTATTTTATTTTCAAAATATATTACTTTTCAGCCTCCGAGTTTTATTCATTCATTCATTCAATGGTATTTTTCGAGTACCTACTGTTTGTCAGGTACTTGGGATACAGTAATGAGCAAACACGAAAAACCTTAGCTGTCATGGAGTTTAAAGCTGGAGAAAGACAATAAACAAATACTAAATAAAATATAATGACAGTCATAGGTGTTAAGGAAAACAAAATAAAGTAAGAATAGGGGACATAAGTTTTGGAGTAGGAGGGTTGAAATTTTAGTTAAGGTACCGAGGGAAAAGTGATGGCTAACATCTTTGTGAAGATGTAAAGAAAGTGAAGGAGTTAGCCATTTGGATATGAAGTGAAAGAGAATTATAGGAGAAGGAACAGCAAGTGAAATGTCTCTAATGCAGAATGTGCAAGGTGTGTTTGAGGCTCAAAGAGATCGTTGTGAACGATTAAGAGAACAAGCAGATGAAATTAAGTAACAGGAGGTCAGATTATGCAGGTACTGCTAGATCACATTACGGACTTTGTTATCATAGGTGGGATGAGAAGCCACTTAAAGGCTCTGAGCAGAAGAATGACAATTTGACATATTTCAACAGGTCCACTCTGGCTGCTGTCATCGAGAAAAGACTCAAAGTAAGCAGACGTACAAACAGGGAAATCAGGCTATTGCTGGAATTCAGGCAGAGTCTGTAATAGTTTGGTCCAGGGTGATGGACGTAGGCGGGGGAAAGAGTGATCAAATTCTGGATATAGTCTAAAAGTAGGGCCAAACGGAATTTACTGATAGGCTGAATATTGGGCATGACAGGAGTCAAGGTTTTTGGCTTTAGCAACTGAAAAAAGGGATTTGCTATTATCTCAGATAGGACCACAGGTGTTGAGTTTTGGACATGCTGCATTTGAGATGCCTGAATTTATTAACTGAAAATAATTTCTTAACTTGCATCCTGCATATTCCTTGTCATTGAATTCTTAAGTTTTTTTCTTTTTTAGCAAAAAGATTTTCATATTATTTTAATCTTTTATCACTTAGAAATGTAATGACTGCAAATTTTAATGTGACTAAAAGATGGGAACAAATAATCAAGCAAAACTAAAACCCAATCACCTTTGGCAAAATACAGTTCAGTGGCATTTAGCAATGCAACAAATCTGGAAACCAAAAAAGATTATAACATCTACTCTTTAAATGACTGCTATAGTAAAATGAGGGCTTCTGTTTAACTTTGTGTTGGTTGGTAGATAGGAAATTCTATAGAAAGGTCTGGGGACAATTTGCATTTAAAACTTATTTTCAGAAAGTAAAATCATAAAAGCTTAAAGTATTTTAAATGTTACTTTTATAAAATGTGGTATTTAGTTAAGTATCTGTCATGTATGTGGGACAACTCAGGGTTGGAAAAAACGCAATTTTCCAGTAACAAAACCAAAACCAGCATCTCTAAAAATATAAGAATCACTGACATGCCCTCCAGTCCATTTTCCACTCTTAAAAATTCAGACTTAGTCTTACTCAATAGCTTAAAGTTACTCAATGGTTTCCCACTGCCCAGAAGAGTGGAAATAACAAGACCCTTCATGAGCCAGCAACCTCCTTTTCCTCCCAACTTGGTCTGTTTGTTTGAGAGAGAGAACACAAGCAGGGGAGGGGCATAGAGAGGAGGTACAGAATTTGAAGCAGGCTTCAGGCTCTGATCTTTCAGCACAGAGTCTGAAGTGGGGCTTGAACCCATGAACCATGAGATCATGACCTGAGCCAAAGTTGGATGCTTAACCGGCTGAGCCACCCAGTCATCCCCCAACTTGGTTTTTTAATCACCTCACCCTATACATCTTTTCCCAAATGTGTTCTAAGGAATAAAAAATTCAAGACATCACAGAAAAAGGGCCCCATGGTCAAATTCAGCTTGCAAATTACTGCCAAATACACTTCTTTCTTAGAGACTCAGAATTAGTCTATTATGTGCATGATGAAATGCAGCTTTCCCCAAACTTATTTAACCACAGAACCATTTTGGTTTAACACCTGCTAACATGCCTAGGAACATATTTCAAAAAAGCTCCCCCAGGCTTACTGATGATTGCAAAGCTTTGTTCCATGCCTTTGCATATGCTCCCCCTGCCAGGATGGCTACGTCACTCTAGTCTGCTTGGTAAAAGCCTTTTTTCAAGTCTCAAATATCTCCTAATATTTAAGGGCATGCCCTACATTACCTCTTGGCCCCTCCCTGCTGTCAGGAAACATCTATCACTTTTTCCTTCTCCACAGCACCATTACTAAATTTAGTATGTTATACTACAATTATTTGCTTTTTTGTCTCCCATGATGGTAGAAACTATGCTCTATGTTCATGTGTGGTGCTCAATGTTTGTTGAAAGAATTAACTGCAAACAGGCTTTTAAAAAATTATTCTCTACTTATTCAAAGTTTCCTATTGTACCCAATACTCTACTCAAAGGCTCTGTACCCAGAGTCTTTCTAAACAGCAACCAAGAGCACCACAGACATTCAAAGGTCTATCTACGAGCACCTCAAGTCAGCAGAATTTTTAAACTCTGAAACTTAGTAAAATCCCAAAATGACATTTTTTAAAAAAAAAAAATTTTTTAACGTTTTATTTATTTTTGAGACAGGGAGAGACAGAGCATGAACAGGGGAGGGTCAGAGAGAGGGAGACACAGAATCTGAAACAGGCTCCAGGCTCTGTGCTATCAGCACAGAGCCTAACGTGGGGCTCGGACCCACGGACCGCGAGATCATGACCTGAGCTGAAGTCGGACGCTTAACCGACTGAGCCACCACCCAGGCGCCCCCCAAAATGACATTTTTTAAAAAAATCCATTACTGCCTTTCTTGAGCTCCTAAGTCACTTGAGTTAAGACTATTACAATCCATTGTTATACTGTCATTTATCTATTGCTTATCCATCATTCTGACTAGATAGTAAGCAACTCCACGGAAATGCAGATTCATCCACAAAGACTACTACAAAGTTATTGAATGAAGAGAACATTCTTTCTGGCTCAATAAAAAGTTCCAAAAGGCCTCTACTAAGCCAGAGTTAAGACCTAATGGTGGTACAACAGAAAAAGGACTAGATGGTAATCACACAATTAAAATTTCTGACTTGCCAGAGTGGCCAAAATGAAGAAATCAGGAGACTATAGATGCTGGAGAGGATGTGGAGAAACAGGAACCCTCTTGCACTGTTGGTGGGAATGCAAATTGGTGCAGCCGCTCTGGAAAGCAGTGTGGAGGTTCCTCAGAAAATTAAAAATAGACCTACCCTATGACCCAGCAATAGCACTGCTAGGAATTTATCCAAGGGATACAGGAGTACTGATGCATAGGGGCACCTGTACCCCAATGTTTATAGCGGCACTCTCAACAATAGCCAAATTATGGAAAGAGCCTAAATGTCCATCAACTGATGAATGGATAAAGAAATTGTGGTTTATATACACAATGGAATACTACGTGGCAATGAGAAAAAATGAAATATGGCCTTTTGTAGCAACATGGATGGAACTGGAGAGTGTGATGCTAAGTGAAATAAGCCATACAGAGAAAGACAGATACCATATGGTTTCACTCTTATGTGGATCCTGAGAAACATAACAGAAACCCATGGGGGAGGGGGAGGAAAAAAAAAAAAAAAAGAGGTTAGAGTGGGAGAGAGCCAAAGCATAAGAGACTGTTAAAAACTGAGAACAAACTGAGGGTTGAGGGGGGGTGGGAGGGAGGGCAGGGTGTGAGGGAGGGCAGGGTGGGTGATGGGTATTGAGGAGGGCACCTTTTGGGATGAGCACTGGGTGTTGTATGGAAACCAATTTGACAGTAAATTTCATATATTAAAAAAAAAATAATAAAATAAAAAAAAAAAAATAAAATAAAATTTCTGACTTGCAACTTGTGATCCTGTGTTACTTTCAGTTCCCCATCCATAAATTGAGAATACCTACCCTAACTTATAACTTGTGAAGATCCAAGGAGGTCTTATCCAGTCAAAATGCCAATACATATTATGATATTAACGGTAAGAAGCGGTTAAATTTACTTCCTGCATTGAGGCAAACTGAAGCATAATGAATACATTTTCAACGATCTTAGCATGTATGCTCCAGTATCTAGTCCTAAACTTTCATTAATAAGGTTTTACACAAAGCGTTAACAAATCCAAAAAAAAAAAAAAAAAAAGGCACAAGGCTCTGTGATTAAGATGAACTCCAAATGTATTCATCTACTCCCATGGAGGACAGCTTTCTGTAGCTTAACTATTAGAACCAAAGAGCAAGTTCTGTGCACGGGACAATGGTTACTTTTTTATTTTTTACAGGAAGAAATCTTGATATAATTACCATCCCATTTTCAATAAATTAAAGTACATCGATGTAACAAATATGTTCCAAGACATAGATTTGATTTCAAATACCACATGCTCTGGTTCACACACCGTTCACCTATTGGCCAAAAACCCTGAAATACGATCCAATGGCAGATCCGCCCGCAGGGTAGATAATTCAGCTTTCACTGATCGAGGTTTATGTTCATCAGATTAATTGTTCACGATAGGGTACACCCTGAAAGAATGGTCCCCATTATTCCTGGACTCCTTCATCTTGCCTTTACCAACAGGGCTTTCAGACATTGAAAAGCCCAGGGAGTATCTCCAAGCATTACCTCTTCCGAGAGGAACTGCTCAAATGATTTGTATTACTAAACATGTTTCTTGTATATTCCGTAGACAGCTCTCAAGCCACTCTTTGAAAACACGAAAACAGGACTTTCGATAACCTAACAAAAGCAAGAGCTACTTGATGTGAGACACTTTGTCACCTAAGCAAGTGATAACTGAGACAACGTCTGGGAGTCCGAGTAACTTTGAAGACAGCCCCTCTGGGGGATGGCACACACTTTCTCTCGGCAGTCATTCCAGCTTCCCAGAATACCTCAACGGTAGGGAGAACAGGGCCCACCCTTTTCCAGAAGCAGCAGGTAAAAAAGAAATCCGAGGAGCGCACAAAGGGTTTGGGAGTGGAAGCCCCAGCACGAGAATGGTCCGCCGAACCAGGGATTCCCTGAGACCAACTTGGATTCCTCTAGGGCGCCTCAGGTTTCTCAGAGAGCAAGCCCCGGAAGGGACACCGTGGGAGGTGAGTCTAACCTGAGAGGCAGCGGGCGGCTGCTACGGCGGGAACCAGCTTAGCTGCTGAGAGCAACCAAGACATGACGGCCTCGCTCACGCGGCAGGAAGGATAAAAGGAAAACAGCCAGAGAAGCAACGGGCCGCCGAGCTGTGTCGCCAGGAAACCAAGCCAAACACCCCTCCCCTTCCGGCCGGCGCCGCTCGCGGGGCTTTCCTTCCCCAGCGGCGCTGAATGATGACGTCACGCCTTAGCGCTAGGATTGCCTTCCTGACAGAGAGCCCATTTGGCGTCAGGTCGTCGTGCTCCATTAAATGCCCGTACGCATAGGATGTCCGATTCTAAATGACTGGCAGCAGGGGCTGATATTTCTCGTCTTCTTAAAAGCACCATGTGGGGGGATTGATGCACCCAGAGAACTGGGTCAGCATTTAGAATATAAGAATGCGGGCGTACAGGCAGGCAACAGCCTGAACAGCCATACTTCTAGAAGGTTCTAGGCAGTGCGCAGGAGCAGAGGTGGAGGGAGTAGGAATGAACAGGCGAAGGACCCGGGGTCACGAGACCGTTGGGTAGGAGGAGCCAGCGGCCGGGGAGGTTCTAGTCTGTTCTGTCTCGCGGCAGCCGCCCCCTTCCCCACGGTGACGCTGGGCTAGTACCTGCGCCTGGAATCGGGCCGCAACCTTAGCTGCGTCCGCCGCCCGCCGCCCGCCGTCGCCTCTGGACCATGGACCCCCGCAAAGTGAGCGAGCTTCGGGCCTTTGTGAAAATGTGTAAGCAGGATCCGAGCGTTCTGCACACCGAGGAAATGCGCTTCCTGCGGGAGTGGGTGGAGAGGTGAGACCCGGGCCGAGGACCGTTGGGGGTGGGAAGAGGGACGGCCGGAGGGGGAGCTGGGCCGCAGCTGGCGCGGGGAGGACGAGCGGGGAGCTCTGCCGCGAGGCCTGCTGAGTTGCCTCCTCTTTGTGGCTCTCCCTGGCCAGGAAAGGAAGGCGACTTCAGGGACTAATGGAGGACCGGGAAGCGTAGATAGTACAGAGGCGGGGACGGGGGGGTGGGGTGGGCACAGCTGGGTCCCCTCACCCTGAGGTCGTCCGGGGTGTGTCTTGATCCAAATATAAATGCAGACGATCGCAGGGACTTGGGACACTGTAGACGTGGTGGTGGTGGTGGGGAAGGGGAGCTGCAAGATTTCTCTTTCGCGTAGAGTTTTGTTGAAATCTCGGGCGTCCTGTTTAAAAGGTCTCAGTGACACATAGCTATTTTACGCACTACGTCTTTAAATAGTGTTGTAATAATGATAACTTGTTATATAATGAGTTGTAATAAAAATGGTAACACTGTTTGGCTACCTTTAAATTTACAGCGATTCTAACTGCGTAGAATTATTTTGGGAATCACTTAATGTATCTCCGTAGTAGCAGTGCCATCACACTTAACACTTGAAAAATGATTTTTCAAGGACCAGCATGTAACCATGATCTGTTCTTGTTATTCTTAAATCTGGAGTACTTCGCTACGTGCGCGGAATTGAGTAGGCGTTGTGCCAGATGCTTGGAAACAGTATAATAAATACGGAAATTTGTCGTAATATTTACCATATAATAGAGATTAATATTTTGCATGTTGGAGGGGAACTTAAGGGAGAAAGGGAAATCTTCCCCGAAATGATTTTTAAAAATCACTATTAGTGGTGAGGAATTTAAAAGATGAAACAGGCACAAATCGCACCTCATGGTGATAATAGCGACAGTGCAAGGCAACGTGACTCAGAGGTACTACTCTGAACATTGATCTTTTCATAGGGGAGGAGGAACACGCGATTACCAAATACTTGAAAGAATGTTTTTTTCAACAAACTCTTCTAAGGAAGAAGCTTAAGTTAAAGTTTGTCAGCGGTGTATATAGTGGTATAATTTTTTTTTTCTCTGAGAAGCTTCTCAGTCTTTTACTTCTCCAGTTTTTGAGCTACTGTAAGATTTTGCTCATGCTGTTAGTGTAAGATTCCGAGAACACTTACTGTAGTAAGGTAACTATTATTGACAATAGCTAACAAGAATACCGTTTTGTAACAGAAAAACCTACAAGATGCTAATTTCAGGACTAGGAATTTAGGCCTAGATTATTTTGGTCCTTTCTTCTTGCTGAATAAGTTGACAATTTCAGTGTCTCACTTGACACGTGAGTATGCTTTTATTCTCTTACATTTAGTCATTAAAGGAAAGAGCCTACAATTAAGTTGTTTCTAAAATTCCAGGTAAAGCAGGCATATATACCACAGGGAAGTTTAATACTTGGCATCAAGAGTGAACATTATACTTGAGTGTATACAATGTTTTTTGTTCCACTGCTCAAGAGGAAAAAGGGAGCTGTGAAGAAAAGGTTAAAACGTCCCTAAAAACAATGTAACTGGTGCTGGAGTGATTATAGCTGTGTAGAGAATTCCAGTTTAAGGTCTGGAAAATATTGTCAGACATTATTTCCAGAAAATACGTAATGTATCTTTTTTTTTTTTTTTTTTTAACATTTCACATTGGTAATTCCAGGATTTTTTTCCTGGTTCCATTTATACTTTTTTTTTTTTTTTTCCATTTATACTTTTCATGTGTCATCCTAAATTTTTGGTTTCATTATGGGATGAGGCATCTTGGCACGTGTAGGGGCCCTATTCTGAAGCTTTTGTTATCTCTTTATTTTAATCTAAATTAAAATTTTTGTAGGCTTTGAGGCCTTTGCTTGAAGTACATCAATTTCTCTCTGACTTCACGTCATCCTTCTTAAGTGCAGGATTATAGAAGATTGGGCTGAATGTGGAGATTTCTGGGCCCAGGAATATTCCTAAGCCTAATCCTACTTTTAGAGCTCCCCAAGTTGCAACCATTTCAGAGTTCTCTCTTCATACTAGATTAGTTGTAGGTACCCTGGCTTAGACATTAAAGAACAATTTATTTAGTCTATTTGCTTATTTGCCAGAATTTCTACCATTGTTTATAGCTTAAAATTTTATTTGGTGTTAAGAATTTATTTAACAGCCTTTTCTTTTTTTTTTTTCCTTTTAAAAAATGTTTATTTTTGAGAGAGAGAGAGAGAGGGACAGTGCAAGCAGGGGAGGGACAGAGAGGGAGACACAGAATCCGAAGCAGGCTCCAGGCTCTGAGCTGTCAGCACAGAGCCCTATGCAGGGCTCGAACTCATGAGCAGTGATCTCATGACCTGAGCTGACCTCAACGGACTGAGCCACCCAGATGCCCCAACAAGAGCTTTTTCAATGGGACAAAGGGAAATACGAAGCAGAAATTTTTTTGTCTTATTAGTCTTTGAGGATCCTGGGAGACTATGATCTTTTCAACAAATATGTTTTGGGATGTTTTTTTAGAGGAAGCAGCATTGTTTGACACCGTTTTATTATTTCATTCTATGGTAACTTAAGATCAAAGGGAGTATCTTTGTATTCTAATCTCCAGCACAGTGTTTGGCATATGGCTTTTCAGTAAATATATTAAATGAACAGGTTGCATTTCTAGTCTCAATGAGTTTAGAATGTAACACCCAGTGTTTTTGTACAGGTGCCTAAGTAACTATTGCTTAAAGCAATTGGTATGTATCAAATTAAGGGAATTATGAATGAGGTCTTGTGTGATTCCGTATGAGGAAGGTCTCTGCACTAGCTCTAGTTGGCAACATAAAAGACTATACTGGCAAAGTCCAGTTTGCACTGTTGGGCAGGGAACTAGCTTGTTTTAAATCTTGGAAGCATTACATAAAATTTCTGTACATATAAATTGGTGTTAATCTTCGGACAGGTAACTAGAATTCAGAATGTGAGAAACTGTATGTAGCTTGTGAATAAACCTTGTGTTCCCTCCCCTCCAGTTTTAAAAATAAAAAAATAAAATTTTTGAAACTTGCAGGAAAATCGCAAGTACGATACAAACAATATGTTTCCTGAAACTATTCCCAGTGTTGTGCCCCCAGCACCTTTGTGTATTTCCCACAAACAAGGACAGTCTGTACAATGTAATCATCAAACTTAGGAAACTAAGAATCCTGCATTAATGCTATCAAATCCTCAGAATTACATGTTGTACTTTATTGTTTATGACTCCTAATATCTATTCTGAAAGAATTCTTCAGTCATTTCTTGACTTTCATGACCTTGGCAGTTTTGCATATTACAGACCAATTATTTTGGATAATTTCCCTCAATTTGGGTTTGTCTCATCTTTCCTGAGGATTAGATTTAGCTTAACCCATTTCTTGGCAAGACTGGCCCTTCCCCAAATTTTAATGTAGGTTAGACTGTCACGGCTGCGTTTGAATGTGTACCTCAGTACATTCCTGAATGTTGCATTTCGAAACTTAGGGAAAAAACATGGCCTTAAGAGAGGCCATGTGTCTTCATTAAAATTTAACTGCAAAGAACTGCCATTTGATTACTGTGCTCTTTTGAAAAGTAGTTTCTCTGTAGATTAGAATTTTAAAGAATTTTGTTGTGAAAGGTACTAAGTGAAGTTTGTTTTTTTTTTTTTTTTTTTTTGTAACTTACATGGAACAGAATGGGAAAAGTGTGCACATTTCTCTTGATTGGTGCTTAACAAGAAATTCCAGACTTTGTTATTGCATTTGCTATTTTGTTTTGTTGTTGTTGTTTGCTTATTTTGAGAGAGAGATTGAGAGCATACAAGCAGGGTGGGGGCAGAGAGAGTGGGAAAGAGAGAATCCCAAGCAGGCTCTGTACTGTCAGCGCAGAGCCTGTTGAAGGGTTTGAACTCACAGAACCCTGAGATTGTGACCTGAGCTGAAATCAAGAGTTAGATGCTTAACAAACTGTGCCATCCAGGTGCCCCTGCATTTACTGTTTTAGATTTCTAGTTTTGTTTCTTGTTGGCTCCGGTGTAAGTGAAAAGACAAGCCACAGGTGAGAGAAGCTATTTGCAGCACATAAAACTGACAGAGGGCTTGTATGCAGAGTATACAAACACCTACAGATAAATGTGACAATCTAATAGCTGGAGGAGAGTTGAATTTTACAAAAAAGGCTATGCAGATGGCTGATGAATAAGTGAAAAGAGACTCAGCTACAATGGGATACCACTATACATCTATCAAAATGACTAAAAATTTAAGACGGACAATAGCTAAGTGTTGGCCAAGTTGTGGAACTGGAATTCTTAGGCACCGCCGATAGAAATATAAATTGGTAGAACTTTGGGGAACCAGTATCCATTTAAATCCAGCATACACATACCCTATGTCCAGAAATTCCACCCACCTGAAATGAATGTAAACATGGATATAGAACTCTAGTCCTAAAGAATCAATCCTTAAGGGTGTTCTGAAGTAGATTCCTTTTTGTTTTCCAAGTTAATATATCTCCTATTTTACATGAAAGTTAATCTTTTTTCAAGGCAAATTTTTAGTTAAGTCTTCGTGATCTCCAGCTTTCACTATCCTGGAGGCCCTTAATCCATTTAACATTTTAGTCCCTGGACTGCTTCCTGGGGCCCATATGCTTCAGAGTCTGCCCCATATGGAGCATATAGCACTAATTCTTCATAAGCTTTTTTTCCTCCTTGTATTAAAGTTATTTGTGTATGATTCATGGTGTTGCCTTGGAATGTTTGGAAAAGAAGGACTTGCAAGGCCAAGGGGAAGTATTAATCGGTGGATTGTGGGAAGGGATAAGGAGAAAATTTATACTGTGAGGGGCATTTGAATCTAAGCAGAAAGAATCCTTGTAGGTCCCAGTCGGAGGAAACATTTTGAATTATACTGTGATTTCATAATCATTTCATAAACTGCTTATTTGGATTTAAGTGAGCTCTTACTAAAGTTGAAGTTTTGGATTCAGTATACCTGTACAAATGATTTTGTCATTAATGTGTTTTCTGCCTCTTTTCTTCTGGGAATGGGCACAGACCAGCTATGTAATTATGTTTCATTAGGCTAAGTGAGGCGAAGAAAGGGTTAGATTTTCATTAACCAGTTTGCTAAATTGGGGCACCTGGGTGGCTCAGTCGGTTAAGCGTCCGACTGGCTCAGGTCATGATCTCATGGTTCGTGGGTTCAGGCCCCTCATCGGGCTCTGTGCTGACAGCTCGGAGCCTGCTTCTGATTCTGTGTCCCCCTCTCTCTCTGCCCCTCCCCTGCTCATGCTGTCTCTCTCTGTCTCTCAAAAATAAATTAATATAAAAAAGTTAAAAAAAAAAAAACAGTTTGCTAAATAAATAAAATTTTAAGATGAAAAAATACTGAAGCATTCAAATTAATTGAGTTTACTCTTAAAGGTTTGAAAAGATAATCATCTGTGTCTTTTCTTTCCAGCGTAAATAATGTTGCTTGGCTCAGTGAATTTTAGTTTTCTAAACAAGTATCTTTTTTCTCATCTTCCTCAAGCATGGGGGGTAAAATACCACCTGCTACTCATAAAACTAAATCAGAAGACAATATCAAGGTAAGTTATGAATTTCATTTGTATGTTTAGCAATAAAATTGTATATGAAGTATCTTACAGGTGTTTTTAAAGTGCTGCTCTCAAATTACCACTCCTGGTTTCTTTAGGATCTCTTGGAGATAAGATCTTTGTAAAATTTCTATTCGGACATCAAGTGTCTGGCATCTGATTTAACACCAGGGTTGAACGTTCACCACGTTTGGGAGTAAATGTTCTGTGTGTGTTATATGCATGACCTGTGGGTGGTAAGCTCTGTGATTGTATGCATTTTGTAGTCTTCATCGTCATTCTATGGTTAGCACGTAGCACAGGGTTTTGTGTATTGTGGGTACTTAATTAATACTTGCAAAATAAATGAAAAATAGCCCAAATCAGTAGTTCTTAAGTTTTTCTGCCATACCACCTCAGGGATATTTCTAAGTTATGAGTCATGATGTTGCTTTAACATATTTGCCAAAAAGGTGAGTAAAATCAGGAGGAGTTTGGCAGTAGCTGAAATTTAGTGATGGGGGTGGGTATACTCTTAAGAATGCTTCCTTCAGAATTCTTATTTCTCCTATTTTGGGCTTTTATGTCTAAAATCCCCAAGTTTACTGATTAGAAGTTGATAAGAAAATTTATTTTATCATTTAGAACCTTAAACAAGGTTTATCTATTTAGATATGAAATCAGAAGTTCTGTCTTTGAACAAGTGATATAAGAGAACTTCGGCAAAAGCCTTCAAAGTAGTTACTCTTTTTTTAGAGGAATCATTTGTGAGTTTAGTAGTTTCTGATAGGATACTTTTGGTAGGATACCGAAATAGGATATTTTACCATGTGGTAAACGTGTATGAAGACAAAATTATATTTAATCTATTTCTGCTAAAATATTTTTGTGACAAAATATTCTGATTTGGAATTCTAACTGGTCTTATTCAGTGTATATGCTAAAGCATCTGACACCTTGCATATGGTAGTCTCAACATATATTTTGTAATAAGGTAGGGCTTTGATTCCAATTTTTAAGAATTACAAAGAGAAACCTAAATAACTGGTTATGTAATTTTACTAATACAATTGTATGAATAGACCGGGGTGTGCTGATTGTGATCTATTGCCTACGATACACAGCATCATTAAATGGAAAGGTCAAAGTGCAGAGCTGTCTTATATATATGCATTGAGAATATCTAATGGGATATGCCAGAAATCACAGCGGTTACTTACAGAATGGGAAAGAAATTTGGTTTTCGTCATGTGCACTTTGAAATTCTTTGAATTCTCATCATTTGTGTATTATAGTTCCATTGCTCCTTATTTGGAATTCCAAACTCAAAAACCCTTGAAATTGTGAAGATTTTTAGTAAGTTTGTTTGGGTGTAAGGCATAATCTAAACAGATGTGAGGCTATTTATAGTCTTTATCCCACTTATTATGAATGCTCAGACTTTCTTTTGCAGAAGTAATGTGTTGATTATGGAGAGTTGTGGACCACAGTGCCTGTTGAGGGTGTAACATAACTGTGGGATATGCATTTGTATTAGCTTCTATAACGCAGTATTTTTTAAATTCTAAAACTCGTCTAAAATGTTTGGATGAAGGATTGGACCTATATTTGATTTAAAAAGAAATGAAAACAGAACTAAAGTTTACCAAAACAGAACAAGAAAGGGAGCATTAACAACTGAAATAACAACGGATGTGAACAGTTTACATATAAGTTTTTATAAATTAGTGTGTATATATTGGGTGTGTTATTAAATACTGAAAGCGTTGTTTGCCTTCCCTTTGCTAGGAAGAAAAAACAGATAGTAAGAAGGCGGAGGAAAACATAAAGACAGACGAACCATCAAGTGAGGAAAGTGATCTAGGTGAGGAGGTAGTAGTTAGTTTGTATTTGATAACCTCATGATAAGATCCGGTGCTGATTTTTACTAAATGGACTAAATCAGGGCTATCTAATAGAAATGTAATGTAGCTGAGCTACATATGAAATGAAATTTTTAGTAGCCATTTAAAAAAAATTAAAAAGTAAACAGATGAAATTCAAATAAATGTATCTAAATTAACAAACCTAAAGTGTTAGCATTTTAACATGTAATCAATATGGAGAAATTATTAGTGAAATATCTTCCTTTTTATCATACGACGTCTCGAAATCCAGAGTGTATTTTTATCTTTACAGCACATTTCAATGCAGATATTAGAGGTTATATTTTTCTTGGAAATATTTGATCTATATTCAAATTTAATGAAATTTGTAGTTGAAAAAGTTGGGTAACATACCCAAATTTTAAATATATGTAAAAGTTCCCCCCCCCCTTTGTTTTTTGTTTTTTTGTTTTTGGTAAAAGTTTTCCAAGGGCCCCTGGGTGGCTCAGTTGGTTAAGCCTTTGGCTCAGGTCAGGATTTCACAGTTTAATGAGTTGAGTTCTGCATCAGGCTCTGCTAACAGCATGGAGCCTATTTGGGATTCTCTCCCCCTCTCTCTCTTTCCTTTCCCTGCTTACACTGTCTCTGTCTTTCTCAAAAATAAATGAACTTAAAAAATTTTTTTTGATAAGATCCAGTGATAAGATAAAAATTGTTTTTAAGTTTTTCAATAACTGAATCAAATACCAAAAAATTATTTTCCTATTTGTACTTGTACACACACTGATAAAACTTGTTCCTTTTAGAAGAGATGATATGCCATTAGTTTGGTTTTTTCTGTTTGGGCTTTTTTTTTAGGCTGCAAACTGACAAAAAGTCTCTTCCTAAATTTGGAAGTCCTTTGAAACTATAAACACATATCCCAGATACTAAATGGGCAGTCTCCTAACTCATAGAATCTGTCTAAAAGCTAAAGAAGAGTACTTGTAATTTTTCAAATTTTGAACCAAGTGAACTTTGGTACTGTTAGAAAGGGCTTCTTGTTTGGAGGCTTAGTTGAAGATCTTTCACTTTTTGTGAAATATCTTTTTTAGTCTTGTAATTTTCTAAAAATTTCCATTAGTATAATAATGTCTTAACCAACTTCATCCAAAAGCTTTTCCTTCTTTTTTTTTTTCTTTTTTTTTGTATTAATTAAGCTGTTTTATGATTAGGCAAAGTGACAGGCTCAGTTACCATTAAAAATTGACTAAAATGTTTTTGTTTGAGATAATTCTGACTTCAGGTAGCTAATTTCAGTTTCATTCTTTTTTGACAACAGGAAACATTAAATTTGCTCTGTTTGCTAAAAATGTCTCTTAATGCCCATTATTTTGAAAAGTTTTTTATATAGAGCAGTTATTTTGTTTTGTTTTGCTTTGCTGTAACAAATTACAGTTGTCATGAAATCTATGACATACCTCTTATTTACTGTTTTGGTTATAGTGCTAGCTTTGGCATTTGAGTCTGCATTAGCAGGGTGCCTTTATTTTAAAATTAAAATTTATTTAAAAAGTAAATACTTCGTTATGATTTACATCATTATTATAATTTGTGCTATCTGCATAAAATATTTTTTAAAACATTAGAGTACATTGATGTGTAGAATAAAATATTTGAATGGAATCATTTTGACACAAAGTCAGTGGAGTGTGTGTGTAATACTAGAAACTGTGCACTTGCCGACATTTCTAGGATAAGATAATGATAAATACCTCTGGTGATGCAACAGTTAAAATGAAATATAATTTTAACAAAACAATACAGTAGTATTTAATAAGGAAATATTTTTATTTCCCTAATATGTTTAAATAAATTAACATAAAGTAAAATACTTAGCTTATCAGTTGCAGTAGCCATAGTTCATTAGTTTTTAACAGTCTTATGTGGCTGGTGGCTGCTATGTGGGGCATCACAGGTCTTACTATCATTTTTTTAACTTTGGCAGAAATTGACAATGAAGGTGTGATTGAACCAGATACTGATGCCCCTCAAGAAATGGGAGATGAAAATGTAGAGGTGAGTCCAGTGGCTTATTTTCTGCTTGTCATAAGGAATGTAAAGGTCCCACCTATCGCAGTGACTTTTATGATGTAATTCTGCCAGGAAAATCACATGCTAAATCTTTCTCTAACTTAAGGCATTTAGGAAAGCATTTTATTTTAGTACTTAAAACATTTGTAGAAATTCCCATTATTTGTAATCATACTCTAACAATCTTTGAAATCTTTGTTATTTGTCGTTTATCTGCTTTTTCAATTTGCATCTGGTTTGACTGCTCTTTAAGTTCACCTAACATTTACATTTACAAATGGAATTACTTATTAATGGGATATCTAATATTAAATTGGCTTCCAAAGTGATTTTGTCACAACGGGTACAGTGTTACCCTCAAGGTGGTGAAAATTGGTTCTTTGGAGGGGAGCTTACAAAAAAAAAAACTTACATATTACAATGGTTAGTGGTCTTCCAGAGGGTCATAACATACATGTGGTATATCTGTGTGGTATTAAAATGGAGTGGGGGAGTATTAAAAAATGTCTCAAATGGTTCTTTGGGGTTTGATAATGAGAAAGGCTTGAGAAACACTGAAATACAGTAATTGTGGTTTAGAAGCTTGGTCCATTTCCTCGCCAACACTTGATACTATCAGATTTCATCTCTGCCAGGTATGAAATGGTATGCCCTTGTGGCTTTCAATTGGAGTTTTTCTGATTTCTAATAAAGTTGAGCATGTTCTAATGTTTATTAGTCATTCATTCACAGGTATTTGTGAAGTCCTATTTTGACTTTTCCCATTTTTCTTCTGGTTTGCCTTTTTCATACCGATTTATAGTTAATTTTATATTCTAGAGACTAACAATTTGTCATTTATATGTATTTTACATATTTTCTGCTAGTTTGTGACTTGTATTTTTTATGTTTTAACAAACAATCTTTTCTCTTAAATTGATAATTCTCTTATATATCATGCTTTATTATCTCAAGGTTATAATTACTGTAATATATTTTTCCCTTTTGAAAACTTTATGTTAACCTTTCACCTTTAATCTACCTGTCAGCGCTATTAAAGAATTTCTTTCCCCACCAGTGCCAAAATGCACTGTTTCATGTAGTGTGAGCCACTTCTGGTGCTGTGTTCTTGTCTAATTTTTTTCTGTGTGCTGATGACACATTGTCTTACCTTAACCTTAGGGTAAGGACCCCCAGCGGTCTAGGAATATTTTGGCTGTTTTGTTGGCCTTTCTTTTTCCATATAAATTTTAGAATATTATCAAGTGTCATCCCCCCACCCCAAATCTAATTGATTTAGAATTGCATTAAATCTAAATCAAGTTAGGAGAAGATACAGTTCACTATTGAGATTAACTACCCATGAATCTGTATCTAATTTTTTAGGTCTTTTCTAATGTTTTTAAGTAATTTTTTAGCATTTTCTCCGTAAAGCTGTGTGCATCTTTAAGAACAAATATAGGTACTTTTTGTCATTCTTTGTAAAAGGAATTTTTTAAATTATGGATTTTATTTATTGATGATGTCGTGTCACTTTCAGGTATTTAGGTTTATAATACTTCATTTGTGCTACTTGGGATATATTGGGCATTTAAAAAAAGTTTTCTAATGCTTTTATTTTGAGAGAGAGAAAGTGAGGGAGGGGCAGAGAGAGAGGGAGACGCAGAATCTGAAGCAGACTCCAGGCTCTGAGCTGTCAGCACAGAGACCGACATGGGACTTGAACTTGTGAACTGTGAGATCACAATCTGAGCCAAAGTTGGACAGTTGATCGACTGAGCCACCCGGGGGCCCCTGTTGGGGATTTTAAATTCTAGGGTTAACTTTCTTAGTTCTGGAACATTCCAACTAATACCTTTCAAATATCGCCTCTTCCCCATTCTCTCTACTGTCATTCTGGAGCCCTAGTTAGATATGTATTAGATTTTTTCACTATTAAGTTTCATCTCTTTATCACTGCTGAATGATGTATGCTGTTGATGTTTGAATTTGAATGCTTGTGTTTTTCATCTTTATGTTTTGCTTTGATTCATTTTGAAGTACACTTGGTTATTTATAAGTCACTTTTTCCTTACTCATTTTCAAAATGTGCCTCTGTTTTCTTAAACACATTAAAATCTTTATCAAACTCTTACTGGCCTTATTCTTTTACTTTTCCTGACTCTTGCTCATTTATTTGTGGATGGTTTGTGTGTGTGTGGATATTTTGACTGTGTGTACTTATGTGTTGATATCTTGACCATGAGTTCTTTGACATTTCACCTGTGGAAAAGTTTTTGGGGCCTGGGTAGAAGGTGTATTCCTCCAAAGAGGGAAGTGTTTGCTTCCATCAAGACTCTGGATTGGAGGTACCAAGTCAAGGACCACTTTAAAATCTCAGCATGGTTTTTCTGTTGTTTGTGTAACTATACAAGTAATGTGAATTCCACCAGAAACTCTGGCTTATCATTATAAGTTTACAGGGGAGTTTCTTTTTCTTTCTACTTGGCTGTTCCTTTCATTGGGACCAATTTATTTTGGGTTTGCTATTCTTGCAGGTATAGGCATGTGGGTGGGATTCCAGATTTATTGGAGGGTATCTGATTAGACAACATGTATTCTCTTCACCTGAATCTAGATTTTCTTTCATGTGTCCACTACCTTCAAAAACAGAATTGTGAGATCACCAGGTTTGACACCTGCTGAAGGGGTGAAAGCAGATGGAGTACTTGGCTACCTTACTGGATTTCAAGTCTTCATTTAATCTTGTTCTTTGAGGATTTCTACATTCTTATGTCAAAGATGACTTTTACATTTATTCAGGGTTTTATGTGTACCATGTTGCCATAAACTGAGTTGTCTTTTTTTTCTTTTTTAATTATTCTGGATTTGTAGGATGTCTGACTATCTGGTAAAGTGTGTCTTTGTTCTTTTTTGTTCTTTGTTTGAAAAAGATTTTTAAACTTGTAGGAGTTTTTGTTGGAATTACTTTGAATTTACTGAGTAACTTGCGGTTCGGTTGAAGTATTCAAAAAATTTTTTCTTGGGGCACCTGGGTGGCTCAGTCAGTTAAGCCTCTGACTCTTGATCTCAGCTCAGGTCTTAATCTCAGTGTCATAAGTTCAAGCCCCATGTTGGGCGCCGTGCTCGGCGTGTAGCCTACTTTAAAAAAAATTTTTTTTTTTCCCCATGAACATGGTATACATCTTGTGTTCTTTAATAGAATTTTACTTTTTCTCCCCTTGAAAGTCTTACATGTTCTTAGAATGGTATCCTGTTCTGTCCAGTTTTGTAATTGATTTTTGCTGATGTGGAGGAACTCTTATTTTTTTATGTTGTTTCTGTGTTTCTAAGGACTTTATTGAATTGTCTTAGTAGATCTAACAACCTGTCAGTTCTATTGGGTTTTCTAGTTAAATATGAAGACAGCTTGGTGTTTCCTTCCAATTCTTAAACCTGTCAAGTTATTTTCTTAATGAACTAGCCAGCAGCAGTAATATTTTACACAGTGGTTAATGGTGGAATGAATCTTTTTGCCTTTTTTAAAAGAAATAACCATTTTCCATTTAGGTAGGATGTTTGCTATAAGTTTTTGTTACTAATGATCATTGTACTGTCAACATCTTGTATTCTGTACAGTATAGGTACTCTGTAGGTCTTTGTTCGAACAAAAGGATGAGACATTTCACTTAAAATTCAAGTATAACAGGACTTAGTTACATCTTTATGAGGAGATTGAGTTTTAGTATTTGTGAATAACTAGAAAGGAGTTGATAAGACCAGGGCAGGAACATCTTGCTTAGGTTGGTTGGGATGGAGGGACACAAAGGTGATGTCTAAAGTAAAGGTAGGGAGTGCAATTTATTGTTCATTATGAAAGATTAAAGCTCATCCTGTGTAATTTCTTACTAAACACTTACCATAGTTATCCTCTTTGTTCCCTGGAAACAAGAGAAGAATGAGTGAAAATGAGGGTTATATCTCCCCATCCCTAAGAAAGCCCAAGCTGCTTCCTTCTCTTTGCTTTCTCTGTTACTTCTAAGTTGACCTACGATTTCCCCCTAGATAACCGAGGAAATGATGGATCAGGCAAATGATAAAAAAGTGGCTGCCATTGATGCCCTAAATGATGGTGAGTGATTTTTTTTTTCGTCTTTGCTATATTTCTATATATTCTCTTTTTCCCTGCAGCAGCTGTTAAAATAGTGGAACAGTGGAAGGGAACTTAAATTTGCTGAGTATCTTGTACTGGAGAAGAAAGTAAGCGTCCTATTCTCTACCCACCCCTTCCCCTTTGATGAAGAGGCTGAAACCACTCAGGTATCAATTACCTTGCCTCAGGGCATTGGACGCATCTTTCTGTGACTCAAAGACTCCTTTACCAGCTATATCCTTGTGTTTCTATACTGAGAAGAGGCAAAAGTCTTAAAAAAAAAAAAAAAAGGGTAGTAGTAGCAGCACAGTGGCTCTTAACTTTTGACACAGCAACACCCTTGGCAAATGATGTCCATAGGATAATAACATTCTTATTCTAATCTTTGCATGTTAGATCCTCTTCAGAAAATCCTTTCAAAGTGGGAGAGTGCTGGTAGTATTAAGCATAATATTTAATCAGTTATGATTTATAAAAACAAATCATTTCTTGGGTACTATGCAGACCCTTCCATAGCTGTGTGTTAGTGTGCCACAATGCCATTGTGGTGGAGCTGTTGCTGTCTGTTGCTGGAGTGCGTTTGGACTTCCGCCTGTAGAATTAGAAGATGACCGAACTTGAGGAGTTTAGCGTTGATTGCTATTCCAAGTTGGCAAATGTATTCGCTTTCTTTTTTGTGTGATCTCACCACCTTCTTAGTTTAGGTCATTTTCACATGTTTATGCCATTGCATTAGCCTCAATAATTTGCCTACCTTAAATGTCTAGTTCCTTTATTGCTTTCTGTTCACTGTCCCTAGATTATTCTTTCTTAGAACCGCTTTTTATTTCCACAAATTCCTTTGCTTGTAACCTCTGACTAGCTTTTTGCACACTCTCTGAAGATCTTCATCAAGGCATTAAACCTGCTAGAGTCAGATCCCATATTTTGCCTTCCCAGCCTTGTTCTCTTCTTTTTGAATATTAACCTCTCATTACAGCCAGACCTTGCTGTCCTAGAATGTTCCTACACTTGTGCTCTGCTGCTTCTCTCTAAAGCTCTTCTTCACCTATTTCTGCTTTAATTCATACCCATCAATTGATCTCAGCCACTTCTCTTCCTGACCACTCCTTTTCCACACTAATCTTTTAATTTTACTACTACCTAATGTCTATTTATCCAACATTTATTTTGTGCTTTCTACCTACCTGACAGTTTTATTGTATTTAATGTGCATTATTTCATTAAAACCTCATACTACTCCCATTTTACAGGTTAATGAATAATCTGAGGTCGCAGAAGGGTTTTGACTTGTGCAGGATCTTACTGTGCCATGATACCAATTCATTTATTATTTTTGTCACTTATTTTGGCATATTGTTTTATATTTCTTAAATTTGTTTTCTTATTATTGCCTTAGCAATTTTTAATAAAATGAAGCTGCTGCCACTACCTGATAAGTCATGTTCTTGTTTTTCCACATTTCTTTCCAAGCTGTATTCATGTGTAAATTTAACCTAGTTCTAGTTTTAGAATAAATGTAATTTTATAGTATATCTTAGAGGGATAAAACATTAGTATTCTAAGCCTGGGATTGTAGATTCAGGCCCTGCGTGGGGTTGGAGAGACAGGAATATAATTAAACACTGAACTTAGGAAGCCAGAGTGCCTGGGTTTTGAATCCCAGTTCTGGCACTTACTAGCTAGGCAAACTTAGAGAAGTTACTCTTTGTCTCTGCTTCTGTTTCCTCCTTTGTACGATAAGGATAATGTACCTACATAGTATATTGAGGAATAAATATGTGTATTATGCCTAGAATAGTATCTGGTACCATTCTTATTAAGGTACTGGTATTTTTTTTTTTTTATGTTTATTCATTTTTGAGAGAAAGCATGAGCAGGGGAGGGGCAGAGAGAGATGGGGACATAGGATCCGAAGTGGACTCTAAGCTGACAGCAGTGAGCCCGATGCGGGGCTCAAACTCACGAACCGTGAGATCATGACCTGAGCTGAAGTCAGACCCTCAACCAACTGAGCCACCCAGGCTCCCCAAGTTACTGGTATTTCTAAAGTGTCAGTATTCTTACTGAATTTAAGATCTTAGTAAGTGTTTTTAGCTGTCACGTTATTATGTTACTTTTATTACGCTTTTCTGTTTAATATATTTAAAGCTTAGCATGTTCTAGGCAGTGTTTTTATTTTATTTTCTTAATATTTATTTTTGAGAGAATGAGCATGAGTGGGGGAGGGGCAGAGAGAGAGGGAGATAGAGAATCTGAAGCAGGCTCTGTGCTTTTAGTGCAAAGCCTGATTGGGGACTTGAACCCACTAGCCTTGAGATATTATGACCTGAGCTGAAGTCACACGCTCAACAGAGTGGGCCGCCCAGGCACCCCTCTAGTCAGTGTTTTATTTTTTATTTTTAAGATTATTTTATATTTACTCATTTTTGAGAGACAGAGGGCGAGCGTCGGAGTGGCAAAGAGAGAGGGAGTCACAGGATCCGAAGCAGGTTCCAGACTCTGAGCTGTCAGGACAGAGCCCGACACTGGGCTCAAACTCACAAACCGTGAGATGACCTGAGCTGAAGTCAGACCCTCAACCAACTGAGCCACCCAGGCGCCCTAGGCAGTGTTTTAGATGCTAGATATACAGTGAGAAAAACAAAAGAGACCACGTTTTTTTCCTTTGAACCTCATATATTACTGGGGAACAAAACCAAATTGTAATTTAATGTTGGGTGGTAATAAGCGTGATGAAGAAAAATAGAGCTGAGTAAAAAAAATAGTCACTGATGAAAGCTATATTTTGCAAAGGGTGGTCAGAAAAGTATAATGAAGTGAGTAAGCAATGTGAGGAAGAGCCTTTGAGACAGGTGAAGAACAAGTACAGAGGCTAACTGGGAGAGCATAACAGAAGGGCCTTGTAGCTGGAGCGAGGCAAGTGAAGGGGTAAGAATGGCAGATGGAGTTGAGGTCATAGAAGCGCTTTGGAGTAGTGGGAGATGGGTGGTGGGAAGGTGGTGGGGAAGATAGATCACTACACTTCGTAGGTTAGACTAAGGACTTAACAATTTTATCCTTAAGGATGATTGGGAAGCTATTGAGGTGTTGTGGGTAGGGGTTTTTGTTTTTGAGTAGGAGAGCTTCATTGTGAGATGTATTTACTTTTGAAAAGGATTATTCTTGCTCTTTTATGTAAATGAGGTTATAGGGGCAGATAAGGGTATGTTCATTGTAGAAGAAGAAGCCAAAATGTGTTGATGTGCCAGAATTCTAAGAAAATACCTGAGAGGGAAAATGGGAGTGGGGAGAGCCAGAGGAGTTTGGAAGGCAGTGAGAGAGTTGTGTGTTTATCCCTGTGTGGGAGAGAAACACAATCCTCTATGGGTGTGTTTCTAAAACGTCTTGGCAAGCCAGAGTTGTCCAATAGAGGAGTTAACAGTCTCACAATAATGGGCCAGTCTTGGTGTCCTTGCTGTTATTTAGTCATTAACATTAGCTGGGAGCCGCTTGTGAAGTGTATCCTTGAGCACAGAAGATGGGGTTCTCCGGCTCCTCACAGCAGATATAAAGTGCATTGTCATGATACTACAGAGGGAATGCAAGAAATCAAGTCATATTTGATAATCCAAGTGGCTAATGATGATGGCTTGGATTAGGGCAAAGAGTCTCAGACTTTCTCTGTTCCTAGTGTCCTTACTGTCATGACTTGAACATACCTTTTAGGCCAAAAGAAATGGCTAAGAGTTCCATTTATAATGTAGTTAGGTCCAAATAATTTAATAAGTATCTGTGTCATAACAAGTTAGTGATTGGAAAATCGTATACACAAATTGAAAAAATATATTTAATCTTATTCTTACGTAATATTTGTTTACTAATAAGCGATGTATATATTTGGGCACTAAATAGCTTTTCGAATCTTGGATTCATATTGAACACTGCCATCCTCATTTCCCGTTCCACATCTGTTTTTCTACAGTTCTTACTTTTTTGTCATAGCAATCAGTAAAAACAGTTTTAGATTGGGGAGTTGAGAATGACTCCCAAGATTTGGGGCATGAGGTAGATGACGAATTAGCCAAACTATAGCCTCCTATTTTTATAAAAATGTAATGGAACAACATAACTACATGCATTTGTTTATGTGTTGTCTGCAACTACAACAGCAGAATTGAATAGTTGATGATTGCAAAAATAATTTTTATGTGGCCCTTTCCAGAAAAGTTTGCTGACCTCTAAACTAGAGTGAATGAAAGAACCACATATTTAGTTGGTAATATAAGGATGAGAAATGGATTTTATTTTTATTTATTTATTTATTTATTTATTTATTTTTAGAGAAGTGGATTTTAGAGATGGGGTCAGAGTTAACAGTTCAGTTTTGAACATGGTAGCTGTGAATTACTTATTAGACCTCCAAGCGTAATAATTTGTCATAGACATCTGCAGTAGTAACTGATGACATTCCACATTCTTCTGCATTGTTTAGGAGTTCTGTTAAAGTTCTTTCTTTACACATTTACTAGCTGGGTAAATGTATTTTCCAAAGTGAACTGTGACATTACCTTTAAAACTCTGTGTTTGTCTTCCCTCCCCATGTTTCCTATGCCCCAAAATTAAACTTTGTGTAAAGACTTATTCTAATTGTATAGTATGTTTTATTTGTTGAATGACTTCACTGAAGGCACTAATACACAAAGAAGCTAACTATGTGAATAGGATACACAGTAAATGAATTTAAAATGTGAGTTAAGGACTTTGCATGAGTTCTGGTTTTCTTGAATTTTTATATCATTCCTGTGAATTCAAATAGTATTTTTAATCAACCCTGTAAATTTAGTATGAGTACTTTTTTCTTTGTAAGTTTAATTTTATCCTTTTATTTTTTTTCTTTAAAAAAAACTCATGAGTCCTACTAAGAATGGGAGATATTCTTTATTTCTCAACCTGTTTTACTTTAGGTGAACTACAGAAAGCCATTGACTTGTTCACGGATGCCATCAAGCTGAATCCTCGCTTGGCCATTCTGTATGCCAAGAGAGCCAGGTGAGAGGTCTAAACAAAAAAAGCATCCCTTTCTGCTGTGAATAATTCCTGCTCATTGATTTCAATAGAATTGCTTCTGTGACTATCTCAAAGGTGTTATTGTTCGAAATGAATACTTTTTTTTAATGTTTGTTTCTTTTGAGAGAGCATGCCCATGCGCAGGGGAGGGGCAGAGAAAGGGAGAGAGGAGAGAATCCAAAGCAGGCTCCACTCTCAGCACAGAGCCCAACGTGGGGCTTGATCTCACAACTGTGAGATCATGACTTGAACCGAAATCAAGAGTCAGACGCTCAACTGACCGAGCCAACCAGGCGCCCCAAAATAAATACTTTTTAATGTTACACTTCTTTTTTAGTGTCTTCATCAAATTACAGAAGCCAAATGCTGCCATCCGAGACTGTGACAGAGCTATTGAAATAAATCCTGATTCAGCTCAGCCTTACAAGTGGCGAGGGAAAGCACACCGGTAAATAATGGAATTTCATTATTTTCAGAACTTCTAAAATTTAAATCTGATGTTTTAATATGCCTTTAAAGCAAAACGAAGTTGCCTAAGGATTTAATTTCAAGATAATATGTGCTCGATAATAATTGAGGGACTATAAGGAACAAATAAAAATTCATTTTATTTCTTCAAAGAAAACCATTGTTTTACAGTTTTTGACTACATGTAGTCAAATTTAAGGTAAGGATCAAAATTATTTCTAAAAAAGAACATGGCCTTACAAATTTTCTTTTAATTCTGTAACCTAACGTTAAACAATATGTTGTAGAAGGAGGAATTCCTTAGCCTCAAACTACTTTAGTTACTTACAGGTCACCTGAAAATCAGAAAAAGGGGAAAATAAAGAAGTGAATTTATCCTAGATTAGTCATCATTTCCTGGAAGCAAAACTTAATGTTATACAAGTGAGTATTTGTGGCTTGGGGATGAGATGTCCAATGACATTTACATCTTATGTGGATTAGAAGGGTGTTGTACTCCAAGTGTGGATGGGAATGAAAATGGATATGCATGGGACAACTGTATTAGGTACTCAAAAAAGCTCTGGTGATTATGAAGATGCACGTCAAAGATAAAGGTAAAAGATTAGAATTAGTGCTCTGGGAGTCAAAAAGTTCATGTATTGCTGTTGATCCTCTTGAGAGCCCAGTAATCTTTGAGCATTTCTTTGCTTTATGGTACAAGGTAGCATGGGCTCATCTCCTGTTTTGCTTGTCCTAGACTCAGAAGAAACCATTTCTCCAAGAAACTAGGGTTCATTTTTGTGAGGATAATGTTTACAGAAAGTAAAGTTTGGCCACTAAATATGTTCATTGCCTCTGGGATAGCATTATTTCTGTCATTTCATTTGAACAGAGTTAGAAAAACATTTTTTAAATAATGATTTTAAGGAAAAAAGTTTTGAAACCTTGAGTTTATACTGATATTTTCAATTAAAATTCAATATTAAATGTTTTCCCTTTTATTTTGCGTTTTTAAAATTTATTTTTTAAATTTACATCCAAGTTAGCATATAGTGCAACAATGATTTCAGGAGTAGATTCCTTAATGCCCCTTATGCATTTATCCCATCTCCCCTCCCACAACCCCTCCAGCAACCCTCTGTTTGTTCTCCATGTTTAAGAGTCTCTTATGTTTTGTCCCCCTCCCTGTTTTTATATTATTTTTGCTTCCCTTCCCTTACGTTTATCTGTTTTCTATCTTAAAGTCCTCATATGAGTGAAGTCATATATTTGTCTTTCCCTGACTAATTTCACTTAGCATAATACCCTCCAGTTCCACCCACATTGTTGCAAATGGCAAGATTTCATTCTTTTTGATTGCCAAGTGATACTCCATTGTATATATGTATGTATGTGTGTATATGTATATATGTATGTGTGTGTATGTATACACACACAGACACACACACACCCCACATCTTTATCCATTCATCCATCGATGGACATTTGGGCTCTTTCCATACTTTGGCTATTGTTGATAGTGCTACTATAAACATTGGGTGCATGTGTCCCTTCGAAACAGCACACCTGTATCCCTTGGATAAATACCTAGTAGTGGAATTGCTGGGTCGTAGGGTAGTTGTATTTTTAATTTTTTGAGGAACCTCCATGCTGTTTTCCAGAGTGGCTGCACCAGTTTGCATTCCCACCAGCATTGCAAAAGAGATCCTCTTTCTCTGCATCCTCGCCAACATCTGTTGTTGCCCAAGTTGTGAATGTTAGCCATTCTGACAGGTGTGAGGTGGTACCTCATTGTGGTTTTGATTTGTATTTCCCTGATGATGGGTGATGTTGAGCATTTTTTCATGTGCTGGTTGGCCATCTGGATGTCTTCTTTGGAGAAGTGTCTATTCATGTCTTTTGCCCATTTCTTCACTGGATTATTTGTTTTTTGGATGTTGAATTTGATAAGTTCTTTATAGATTTTGGATACTAACCCTTTATCTGATATGTCATTTGCAAATATCTTCTCCCATTCCGTGAGTTGCCTTTTAGTTTTGCTGATTGTTTCCTTCACTGTGCAGAAGAAGCTTTTTATTTTGATGAGGTCCCAATAGTTCATTTTTGCTTTTGTTTCCCTTGCCTCTGGAGACGTGTTGAGTAAGAAGTTGCTGCGGCCAAGATCAAAGAGGTTTTTGCCTGATTTCTCCTTGAGGATTTTGATGGCTTCCTGTCTTACATTGAGGTCTTTCATCCATTTTGAGTTTCTTTTTGTGGATGGTGTAAGAAAGTGGTCCAGGTTCATTCTTCTGCATGTCGCTGTCCAGTTTTCCCAGCACCACTTGCTGAAGAGACTGTCTTTATTCCGTTGGATATTCTTTCCTGCTTTTTCAAAGATTAGTTGGCCATATGTTTGTGGGTCCATTTCTGGGTTCTGTATTCTGTTCCATTGATCTGAATGTCTGTTTTTGTACCATGCATTTTTGACACTATTCTCTTAGACTCAAAATCCTTATCTGTAATGTGTTTACTTGTTATTCAATAACATACATAAAATTGTTTTTACAGTCTTACCTTAACAATTTTATACTCCCTAAGCAAAGTTGAAAGTTTTTGTGTCTGTTGCAGTTTTTATCCTTAGAATATATCCCAGTTAAGATACATAGTCAAAATGCTGTTTAAAAAAATTTTTTTTTAATGTTTATTTTTCAGAGGGTGTAAGTGGGGGTGGGGCAGAGAGAGAGGGAGACACAGAATCTGAAGCAAACTCCAGGCTCTGGGCTGTTGGCGCAGAGTCTGACTCGGGGCTTGAACTCATGACCTGAGTCAAAGTTGGACGCCCACCAACTGAGCCACCCAGGTGCCCCTCAAAATACTGTTTTAAAAGTTATTTGACTTTTCTGTATGCTGTATGCTCTGTGTGATAAACAGCTGTTTTTTGTTTGTTTGTTTGTTTTTCTCTGTTTGTGGTCAGGTTTTGGGGTTACTTTATTTCTGTCTTTTCTGTCTTTAATTTTCATAGTTTGCATGTATAAAACCCTTCTGTGTTTAAAGAGTCAAAACTGAGTTAACAGGTATACCCAGAAAAGTCATTTCTGTTGTTACCCCTCTACTCTATTCTTACCTTCTCCCACAATCTTTTGTTTCTCCTGTCAATAAAATGTGTACACATGTATTGTTTCTCTTCTGCCTTTATAGCATACTAAATATACATTATGTTAATTCCATTTTTAAGGAGTTGAAATCAGAATTTCAAATTTGAAAATTGTAGCTCTACATAATTTGAAAAATTTTACAATATTTTGAATTAAAGTAATTTTTTAAAGTTTAAAGTATCTTTTAGAAGAGCAGCTTTATAGTTACCAAAGAGGAAATTAAATTTGCAAGTTTTTATAGAGTAGAACATGGTAATTGAATTGGTTTGTGAAAATTTATACTTCAGATATTTAATTTTAAATTTGTTTGGTAACTTTTTTTTTTTTAACAAGAAAGACACCATGCCACATAAGTGGATATGTATAAAATGAATTTAATCTGTTTCAGACTTCTGGGCCATTGGGAAGAAGCAGCACATGATCTTGCCCTTGCTTGTAAACTGGATTATGATGAAGATGCTAGTGCAATGTTGAAAGAAGTTCAGCCAAGGGTATGTTAAAGTACAGAAAGGGAATGTCGTTAACTGTGATGCCCTGTGGCTCTAGTACTCAGCCCCTTGCAATAATTTACCTGTGGAACATACAAAGAAACAGACATTTGGATGTTTTCATCTGTTATCACTGAAGTTTATGCTCACCTCTGGAAATGTCATTAGGTTGTCATGCCTTTATTTCTCTTGCTGTATTAAAGCAAACTGCTACTTTGGTTTGCATGCCTGCAATAGGCTGAAAATTAGAAATGGGAAAGGGGGCATCAAGTTTATAGCAAGGAAAAAAATAGAAAACCTGTAAAATGTGACCCAAGGTTGTGTCCGGTCTTTTTATGGTAGGTATATGCAGCCCTGTATAAAGCTTGAGGGCCTTGTGGAAGTAGCAAGTTTCATCCTTTTAAAAATAATATCAAATCCAAAAACTAAAATGATTGTGTTTTAAAAAGACAATTGTTAAGATAATTCTTTTAAGGGGTGCCCAGGTGGCTCAGTGGGTTAAATATCAGACTTCAGCTCAGGTCATGATATCATGGTTCGTGGGTTCGAGCCCTGCATCGGCCTCTGCTATAAGCACAGAGCCTGCTTTTATTTTTAATTTTTATTTATTTTTAATTTTTTTTGAGATAGAATCTTAAGCAACCTCCATGCTCAGCACGGAACCTGACATGGGGCTTGATCCCATGACCCAGGGGATCATGAGCTGAGCCAAAATCAAGAATCAGATGCTGTACCTTCTGAGCCACCCAGGCACCCGTAGAACATGAGATTCTTTAATTTTTTTTTTTTTAATGTTTATTTATTTTTGAGACAGAGTGCTAGCAGGGGAGGAACAGAGGGAGAGGGAGACACAGAATCTGAAGCAGGCTCCAGGCTCTGAGCTGTCAGCCCAATGCCCAACATGGGGCTCGAAATCAGGAACTGTGAGATCATGACCTGAGCTGAAGTCAGATGCTTAACCACTTGAGCCATGTAGGCACCCCAAGATTCTTAAAAAATAATCATAAACAAACGGAAGTAACAATTGAATATGACTTCAAATTTGTTTTCTGAATAAATAATAGATTCCAAATATTTGGCCCAGGCTATGTGCTAGTGCCTGGTACGTATATTTTCTCTTAATCTTTACAGCATTCTATAAGACTTAAGTATTTCTCTTCTCCTGCCCACCATCCCCTCAGTTTATGGATGCGAAAACTTAAGTATAGTTAGACTGTCACAAATAACTGGTGTGTATATTCTCAGTCTCTACCTTGCCATGGCAAGCATCAGGCAAGAATTGTGCAATTGGAAACCTAATTGTCATCCTTGAGTAGTTACTTGTTTGAAATTTATAAACTTTCTTAGAATCTCATCCTCTTTCCTTTATTTCACAGTGGACTTGTTAAAGTCTGAGTATGTAAGGTATTTTCTTACAAGGTAAATCTGTCATTCAGAACTGTGTGTTGAATTTAACACTTCTCCACAAAGAAAAATGATTCTTTAACGAAACTGGTGGTTGGGTTGCACTTACTCAGCTCTTAAAGGAAACATTTTTCTGTGTGTGTGTTTTTTTTTTTCCGTAGGCCCAGAAAATTGCTGAACATCGGAGAAAGTATGAGCGAAAACGTGAAGAACGAGAGATCAAAGAAAGAATAGAAAGGGTTAAGAAGGCTCGGGAAGAACATGAGAGAGCCCAGAGGGTAAAGTTTCCGTAGCTAGACCATCAAAGGGAAATACAGTAGATTAGAGTTTTAGGATATCATTCTGATTCTTGGCTCTTAATGCTGGCTGCAGTTCTGTAGGCTGATACTACTTATAGAGAGTTTTCCTTCCTTCTTATCTAATTTGTAGGGATATCTTTTGTCCTTAAATTCTTAAGTGAGCTTATACATCCCCAGTTTATATTCATGTTGTGTCCTCCTAAAATTAGGGATTTTTTTTTTTGGGGGGGTCGGGTAATTAAAACTTGTCAGTATTATTTGATTTCTTGTGGATGCTTTCCCTGATTTGTTGTTTTACGATTCCTCCTGTTCCAGTGTGGATTCATAGCTATTTAAAATAGACTATTTTTTATTTTTAGTTACAAAGTCCTAAAACTTAGATAAAAGTTACTCGTAATTCGTCCACAATATTCCTACTGTTCTTGTTTCTCTTAGTTTTTCTATATTAGCTTTTTGCATTTGATGTTATCTTCCATCTAGTTATTTCCAACAGTTTTGAATAAAAGGATGTAAAGCTATGTTATAATTACGTAACATGACATCCTAATTTTTCATCACTTAATATTAAATATTAATATTTAACAAAACTAATAACACTAATTTATAATTGAATTTAATAAATAATTTAACACAATAATAAATGCTTTTAAAGCATCATGCTTAATTTTTAGGATTACAGTTTGTAGTCGTCAAAAAATTTCTACAGTTATATATCCTTGATGACTTTATGATTGGTTATGAGGAAAATTTGTATTTTCTTTGTTGGAAATTGCAAAAACAAATCAGTAAAATTCTGGTAGTATTAAGTTATGTGGAGAGAGTATGGAAAAGACGAACCTGAGAAACAAAAGCCATTGGCAGTCTTCATCATTTAACCATGTGCTTTCATTTTAGAGTTTTAACGTTAAGAAGTTACACTTTGCATAAGCATGGACAGACGTCAGTCCGTACTGTATTGCTTTCCAGTTGTTAGGTGTTTTTTTTCCTACCCCAAGTAGAGGTAAAACACTAGACAGCTCTACTAAAAGTAAAGCTCCTTACAACCTAGCTAGAAAATTTTGGAGAGGCGGATGGGGCGTGTTCTTTAGTCCAATATTGCCATTTGAAACTTGTCATTCCTCTAACTAGCTGATTTTACAGTTTTTTGCATGGTTTTGCAGACTCGTAACCACTACCACCACCACCACCCCCATTATATAATTTCTTTCTTTCTTTGTATTAAAGGAGGAAGAAGCCAGACGACAATCAGGAGCTCAGTATGGCTCTTTCCCAGGTATTTTTAAAGAAAATTTAAAACTATTAGTATTGTAAATAATCGGAAAATATTCTGAATTGGGGCTCAAATAGGTCTATTATATTTAGTACTATTAGTCCCTGAAATACTGAAAAAAGTCTTTAGAATGTTAGCCTCTAGAAAGTTTCATTCTCATTTAAAAATGTTATATTAGTGGAAATAATATTATATTAATTATTTTCCTCACACTTTGAGCAGTATATATATATTTTTTAAGAGAGTACCCATGCACGCTCATGTGAGGAGAGGTGGGAACGGGAAAGAGAATCGTAAGCAGATTCCACACCCAGGACAGAGCCTGAGGTAAGGCTTGATCTCACAACTGGTGAGATCATGAGCTGAGCCCCGAAATTGAGAGTCAGACACTTAATTGAGCCACCCAGGCACCCACCCCAGAGCAGCTAACATTTATTGAGATATGAACATTGTACTTTAAGAGATGGAGTAAGAGTTGATTATGATGTATTCTAAATATTTCTTTTTTTTTTTTTAACGTTTATTTATTTTTGAGACAGGGAGAGACAGCATGAACGGGGGAGGGTCAGAGAGAGAGGGAGACACAGAATCCGAAACAGGCTCCAGACTCTGAGCTGTTAGCACAGAGCCTGATGTGGGGCTCGAACTCACAGACCGCGAGATCATGACCTGAGGCGAAGTCGGATGCTTAACCGACTGAGCCACCCAGGCGCCCCAATATTCTAAATATTTCTAAATTATCACAATTGGATTTTATTCTGTTAAATGTTGATATTCACGAGAGACTAGGTAAAAGCACTGTATGAAATTATTCATAAAAAATATTTTGAGTCAAGTGTAAAAATAATATAAGCTCTTTTTTGTAAATGTCAAATGATTAGAAATTACTACAGGGACAAAGTCTTCAATGATAGCAGAGGCCTAGCCTATATGATACAGGTAGAAGAACAGTTAAAAAGGCACTGCAGGAACAATTTTTGAATACTTCCTGAATGAGACAGTGTGAAATTTAAAAACCAGGAAGAGATTTTTTTAAAGTTTGTAATTCTAATGGGGAATCTGCTGCCTTCAGCTGTTTTAATAGTAACCAGCTTTCTCTGAAAGGTTTACAGAGGCAGCTACACACCCCCTAATGGGTGTATGCCACTGGCTGCAACTTAAGTTCCATGGTCACAGGCTAGAAAAGATAGCCTTTATTCTGAAAGGTCATGTGCCAAGCAAGTAAAAAGAAAGAACATCTATTGGGGATGACTTTCTGTTTGAAGAAAAAGCAAGAAAATGCAGTTCATAGCTTACGTTCTGCTTAAAATGTAAATAATTTTATATCCAGTATCTTTGCTTTAGAGGAAAACCACTAGTGTAGATTAGTACTAGAGATTACTTTTTTATTATGTGGATTTTATTGTCTAGATTTCACAAGCAGGCCGGTTAACTCTTTTTGTGCTGGACCAGTTATTTTTTTTATGGATAGAAACTACTTTTTCAGTGAGTAGGGGCATCAAGAGAAGCTAGTAGTTTTTTTCCAGCTTCGTAGATTCTCTTACCTGTGATTATTAGCTACTTATGGGAATGTTTTAAATTGTTGAGCCAGGAGGAAATGACTTCGTTCTTTGTGTTTTTTCTTTATGATGGCTTATGTGTAGTCACCCTTGATCTGTAAGATACATTAATGTAAAGTGTATTCCCTTATAGATGTCCATGTTGGTATAATTGTGATTTCATAATATCTCCAGTGGACATAAAAGGTGTATGTAGTGAACAACTGAGTAGAAGATAATTTGTGTTTATAATCTAAAAATATACTGGGAGAATGAAATTTTTTTTGCTAGAGTATTGTCCTCAGTGTAAAGAAGAAATACCAGGAGTGCTTGTTAAAAATGCAGATTTTCACTTGCACAGATTTTGATCGTGTCTATGGTGGAGATAGAAATCCACAGCTTTTTAAAACAAGCATTTCATTTAGTTCTTGAAAGAATGCTCTACAGGAATACAGTTTAAACAGAAACAACTAAAGTCTTACAAATTAGAACTTGGAATTGAAACACATAGTATTAAAAAGAGAAAATAAGATGACTGAGATGACTTTATTTGTAATTCCAGGGACTGTTTTAGCTAAGATTAGTTTCTTTCTTTAACAGTTTTAATTACTAGGAAAAACTAAATGCAAAAGGTAGTAAAGTTGATTTACAGCCTTATTTTTTAGGAGAAAATTTGAAGGTAAAATTCTCATTTGCATCCAGTTAGAATGTTAAGACTACTTTGTGGCTAGTAGCCCCCTTGTTCTTTTTGCATGCACTTGTGAGTGTGTGTGATTTTCATTGGAAGGAAATAGTGTGCTGTCACTACTTGAGAAAGAATATGGCTGGTGTCTTGCAGCTACTTCATTTATTCTTGCAGGTGGCTTTCCTGGGGGAATGCCTGGTAATTTTCCTGGAGGCATGCCTGGAATGGCGGGGGGAATGCCTGGAATGGCAGGAATGCCTGGGCTCAATGAAATTCTTAGTGACCCAGAGGTTCTCGCAGCCATGCAGGTAAGACTTGGAAGAACAAAGTTGGGCCTTGTATCCCTAAGGTATTTCTTTTATTAATTCTAAGTAGAGACAAAGGTTACTATGTTAGACATGTTTTACTTGTCAGAATTACCACATAGCTCATTACACAGTTCTACTGTTCATTTTTTATTTCAGAATGAGTAGCTTAAGTTATTAAAAATAATAGTTTGTAGTATAGTTTGTAATACGGTTCTATAATACTATTAGTCTGTAATAGTTTGATTATATCCAGATGTCTTTACTTATTTATTTATATTTCAAGTTTTTATTTAAATTCTAGTTAGTTAACATATAGTGTTATATGTAATACTGGTTTCATGAGTAGAATTTAGTAGTTGTCCTTTTTAAAAAAAAAAAAAAAAATTTTTTTTTTTTTTTTTTAATATTTATTTTTGAGACAGAGAAAGACAGCATGAACGAGGGGGGGTCAGAGAGGGAGACACAGAATCCGAAGTACACTCCAGGCTCTGAGCTGTCAGCACAGAGCCCAACGTGGGGCTCAAACTCATGAACTGCAAGATCATGACCTGAGCAGAAATCGGATGCTTAACCAACTGAACCACCCAGGCACCCTTAGTTTATTTTGAGTGAGAGAGAGAGAGAGCACGCGCACGAGCAGGAGAGGGACAGAAAGAGAGGGAGAGCACGCAGCTTGACATGGGGCTCGATCCCACAAACTGTGAGAATATGACATGAGCCAAGGTCAAGAATCAGATGCTTAACTGAACCACCCAATCATCCCTAATTTAGTCGTCCTTTTAATCAAAATTGTGTATGCTTTTTTTCATTATCTAGTTAAAGTGATATAATTGGTGTTTGACTTTGAAGTGCACATTAATAATATTTATACTTCGGGGACTTGTCCAAAATTCCATTTAACTTGTCTCTGACAAAATTGTCAAGTTTAAATAAAGAGATAAGATTTAGGATAATAAATGTTAAACCACAGAACTCTTTTAAACGCTAAAAAAAAACACATTACCTTTTTTTTTTTCAGGATCCAGAAGTTATGGTGGCCTTCCAGGATGTGGCCCAGAACCCAGCAAATATGTCAAAATATCAGAGTAACCCAAAGGTTATGAATCTCATCAGTAAATTGTCAGCCAAATTTGGAGGTCAAGCATAATGCCTTTCTGACAAATAAAGCCCTTGCTGAAGGAAAAGCAACTTCGATCACCTATTGGATGTCGCAATAATACAAACCAGTGTACCTCTGACCTTCTCATGGAGAAAGCTGGGGTGCTGTGAAGATAATCCCTACCCCTCTGCCCCACATACAACTGAGACATTTTTCAGTGGTTTGCCATTAGGGTTTTCATTCAGATGATGTTTTCCTACTAGGAATTACAAACTTTAAACACTTTTTAAACCTTAAAAATATTTAAAAACATATTAAAAGGGTGTGTTAATCCCTACATTTTTCTTTACTAATCATTTCAGTTTTTTTCCTTTGGATTAATTGGGCAAGGAAGATACTTCAGTATGGAAGATTTATTGCTCAGTTTGAAATAAAGGCTTATTAGCAAGAGGCAAATATAACATTTAAATAGATTAAGTTTGAGTTGGGTATATGGTTACTGAGGCATTTTGACTTGTCTTTTTAAATGCTTTATTTTTTAAACATGATTTATTTCAATAAAACCATTGGGACCACCAGTATTGCAGTAGGACCTGGATAGGGGCCGGAAGTTCTTGGCAGGGCAGCAGCAACCTTTCTCCTTTAATATAGCATGCACACTTGTGCAGATGCATTTAAATCTTACACTGTGGTGAAGGGATGATTTTTATAATGCTGCAGTAGAGTTGGATTACTTAGCTGTGTTCTTGTGTGATACAGAAAATAAATGTTTCGTATTATTTCCACACGGGAAATAAGGGAATACTTTTCTTTTTGTATTTCTGTGTTTAGAATGACCTTTCCTAGTCAGAAAATGGCCCATCTCATTGTGTGTTTTCTACTTGTTTTCGCCTCCCCATCCCCTTATTCTTTTTGGGCTAAAGATTGTCCTTTTTCACTGGCACCATCACTAATATCATTCACAGCATAATTGTGCAAGCATATGTAATGCTGGGTTTAATTTAATATGTAATACATATAATGATTATGGAAGGTAATATCCATAGCAGCTGTAGTTTCTTACTTGGCCAACAGATTTCATATTTAAGTGTTAGGTTTTCACTTCAGTGAAAGCTTATATCAAAAGATGTTGGGAGGAGGGATTCCCTTTGTGTTCAGTTCTCTACTTAGGAAATACCTATTGCAATTGGAGTTTATCGTACCTTATTTGTCTTCATATTTTGGAAAGCATGAGGTTTGACTTCATTGATACACTACAGGGGAACTAAACTTTTTGGTCCAACATGAATTATAAAATTGATGAGATCCATGGTTCTTCATTGTGGAGTTGATGGTATTATTATGAGTCTTTGTACTGCTATTCATCTCTTAAATAGTGCACCATATCCCCACCTCTCCTTTTTCTCCCTCCCTCTCTTCAAGGATAAAGAAATGATAGATTTTCTGCTGTACATTCAACTCTTACATTAAGTCCAGGCACTGTACCAGGAATTGCTAGGTTTCTACCTATCTTTCAATTTAAAGTGGCAGGTGTTTAAAAACAGTTTCAAGGGATGAGACCCTCTGTACTTTGCTTATTTGAAGAATCAGTGGTAGGAGCCAGTAAAAAAATTTCATGGAATACATTTCTGAAATAGCACATTTCTGGAGTCATAAGTGAGTTGATTCAGGTTCTCATCCTTTGCTGTACACAAACGGTAATGCATCTGTTATATAAGTGAGAAAAGGCTGTATGCTAACTGAGCATGCTTTTTAAACCCTTTAAAAATACTCAGCATATAAACTTGCGTTTGAGCTTGCCAGTGTTTTTTTGTTGTTGTTAATGTGTGTTCTCTCAAAATTTCTAATGTGTGCTGTGAATAACTCAAGAAGACCAGTTCCTTTTGGGTTCCTTGTTTGATTTACTTAATTATATATTACTTAAATACATTCTAACATTGCAAATAGTACCATAAATGGGTAAAAGTAAAATTGGTCTTCAGAAAAATGTGTCCTGTGCTTTTAAGTTCCACAAATACAAAGTACATTCATTTTCGTAGAAACTCAGTATCATTTCTAAACCAGAAGTGTTTTTTTCTTGTGCTAACAATGCTATAAGAAGGAAAAGTAAAGTAGTTTTTTTTTTTTTCTGCTTAAAAATATAGTCAATGGATTTCTAGCTACATTAAAAATAAACTATGGTTTCAAACTGGATATTGACCCCCCCACACTTTTTTTCCCCAGTACATGTTCTGTTTATTTCATGTCTTTAGCACTCACCTTAAGTTATTTGCTGGACACAGTAGGCTTTAGTTCATAAAGTACTGTTACAACGACTTCATAAGAAAAATTAGATGTTAAACAGAGCTTTACTTTTCTTTCAGGTAGCAGTCCAGAGGTAAGCTCTTCTGCCATACTCCAAAGGCAGCTTCTGAGTCCAAAAGTGTTCTGATGATCATCTTCTAGCGTGAGGAAACAGGAGAGGGCGTCAGGGAAGCACATACTGAGATACTGAGACTGATCCACAGAATTAACATTTTAATGACTTCTCATATTCCATTGGTCAATTTTTTTTTTTTTTTTTTTTTTTTGGTCTTGAGACCATATTTAGCTGCAAGGAAAGCTAGAAAGTAATAGTCCACCGCTTTGTGGTCATGTACCCAATAAAAAACTACAGAAGAAAAAGTTGTTACCTGGGGCAACAGCTAGCAGGCTGCCACCTTAGGATATGCTGGCCTAATTGGGATAAGGGAGAAACAACATTTTAGAGGTTTGGTGCTCTGTAATCAGTTTGAAAGCATTGGCCCCATTCTGGTAATGACCATAACGGTAAGTGCTCTTATTCCCATTTTATATAGATGAGGAAACTGAAGCACTTAAATTGCCCAAGCTGGAGCCCGTGGATGGCGTAGTTAAGTGTCCAACTCGGTTTTGGCTCAGAGCATGATGTCACGACTCAAGTTTCAGCCTTGTATCAGGCTCCACTCTGACAGTGCAGAGCCTGCTTGGGATTCTCCTCCCTCTCTCTGCCCCTCCCCTGCTCATTCTCTCTCTCGCTCTCAAAAATAAACATTAAAAAAAATAATTAAAAAAAAATAAATTGCCTAAGTTAACACTCCTGCTGATTTGTGAAGCTGATATTCTCACTAGTCTTATTCTTCAAAGGTCCTCCTCCTTCCCTTGCCCCCAAGGTCTTCCTCTTAAATTCTATGCCCTGCTGCCGTCTGGCGAAGGTTGCTTCTTGCAGGATTGTTCATTACTTCAAAAAATTGGAAAGAAATTTGAGGAGGATTGGCTAAATAAGGAATATCGTACGTCACTGGGTGTACTGATGTGCACACCCAACAGGTTTCTCCGGATAGTAAGGGATGTAGCATCGTGCTTGAAGGGCTTAGAACGCTTGTGACGCCCAAGAATGAGGACAAGAGAAAAAAGGTTTAAAAATTATGCAGTAATTTTAAAGTTTAGTATTTACAACCAATATAGCATACCTATTTGCATAGTTCAGGGAGGAAAATACCCTGAGATAAATAGGCAACAAATCCTAAGATAGCCATTAAGCTTTTGAAAGAGTAAACGTGAAATTGGTGAAAGTTATAACAGTGACACCTTTTGTGTGTAGTGCTGGTGGAATTGTAAATTCAAAATGTTCTATAAAGTCGTCTATAAGAATTTTGACATTCTCTTTAGGTGAAAGTAGCAAGGAGGTAAACAGAACTAGACATGTATACGGTTCTGAAAATCTAGTTGTCTGGTATATAATTAAAATGGCCGTAAGTACTCCCCCAGGTCACTAACATTGTCAGGTTGCAGTGCAAGTAACTGGATCATAAACCTGCTGGTGGAGAAGCACGATAACATGAGATAATTTCTGGATAGGTTCCTTTTACTCGTTTTGTATTTGATGGCATGGGTGTAAAAACACAGAATTTCTTGTATGCTATTTGTATAGTGGGAGACTTGATAGTTCTGTAATTCAGGAAGCCCTCTTTAAGGAAAATACGTCATTATGAATACTAAATTAGGTGTAGAAGTGAATTTAGAAAAATTGCAAACCTCAAAAATCACAACTGCAGAGATTTAATATGTGGTGTAACTATGCAATTACTACTTTTTTCTTTTTGGCTGTATACTCATGACAACGATTTTGTAGCGTTTTCAGTAGGATAGATAACGCCATCTTGATCAAAATATTTTTGAACGTTGGGGATGCAAAAAAAACCACACAGATTGATATGCTACCTTCTCTGGGTTGGTGCCCTACAAATGGGAGTTCTGATGAATTCTGTTGTGTTTAATTACCAACATAAAGGAGAAGTATTCATAAAATGTTTGTGAATATGTATGCTACATGGTCTGGTATATTCTTGACCGAGAGCTTCCAATTTGATAAGTCCGTGAAAACCGAGTCTTCTGCTTAAATTCTGCAGGGACCAGCCTATTCTCATTTGACCTTTGGACCTGTGCCTTTCTGTTGTCATATTAGGGAGTGGAGAGAGTGTTCCTAGAAGCCATTTCTACAACCAAATATCTAGCAGTAACTTAACCATACATACAGATATCACTGAATTCACCTGTGTCCCAAATTCACCTTTCACTTAGCTTGTGGTCACTAGCACCGTCCTAAATGAAGGGAAGATCGTAACCAGTACCGGTTAAAATATTTCACGCAAATTGTGTGAAAACATGACCAAAGAAACATTCTTAGGGCCCTCTCCCAGGGAGTAAATACGATAACACATAAAGCATGGAGCCTGGCATGTAGTAAACACTCAAGAATTATCGAGGCGCCTGGGTGGGAGTTCAGCTAAGGTTCATGATCTCGTTTCCTAAGAAAGAGCCCTGCATAAGGTTCTGTGCTGACATCTCAGAGCCTGGAGCCTGTTTCAGATTCTGGGTCTCCCTCTCTCTGCCCCTACCCCACTCGTGCTCTTTCTCTCAAAAATAAACATTAAAAAAATTCTCATAGTGGGTATTAGAAGGGTAAACTTGCTGGTACTGAAACTGACAAGAGACACATGGGAATGACATCCCAGTAGAGTTCAGTTGGAGTCCTGAGACATCGTGTCTCACAGTATGACTTAGGTTAGAGATTGAAAGTGGCTTCTGTAGTTCTATGTAGTTTGGTTCTTCACTTGACAACATGTAGTTATTTCTTCAGTATTTTATGAAGTACGTCTACATAAATTAGCTTTTGTAATCCTTACTGCAGTGGAGTTGTATTAACTAATTCTGTCACTTAAAGGAGAAAACCAAAAGGGTGAAATGGCTTTACTAGTTGCTAACGAGTATGATCCCACCTGCATCTAATCACTTTATCTCCAGCTCCGTTTTGTTTTCCCAACACCCCAGGGTTTTTCAGAGTGCAGAACCTTGCCCAATCAGTATTTTCTTTTGGACAAAATGTGACTTTAAAAATACTGTCGGTAGAAAATACGAGTTAACTCGCAGGTAAGCAGGAAGATTTGAGTCCCCATCTTGCCTGATTCCGGCCTGTCTTAACGGAGGGAAGGTGGCCATCTAGGCCTCCCTAAGTCCCCATGTTGAAGAACAGCCAGTCAGGCCCCGGGAACGTGAGGGCACTTCCATCAGACCCAGGGCGTGGCTACCGGCTTTCTGCCTGTCCTGCTGCTCCGTATGATTGGGCCAGCGCTTCTCTGCCCCGCCCATGCAGGCCCCGAGGGCCAATCAGAGCCAAGGGGCGTCCCCAGGCCCGGCTTTCCCCTCTTCCAGCCCAGTGGCTTCCGGCGGGGAGACAGCGTGCTCGCTAAGACCCGGAAGGGGTTGTTCCGGAGGAGGCGGGCCTGAGAAGGTGGAGCCTGTGGCGCTTACATCCCGGTCTCCGGCGCTTCTTACCTCTCTCGGCTAGCTGCGGCGCCTGAGGGAGAAGTGTTGCTAGGTGTGCGGGGAGCCGCAGCAATGGCCTCAGTGCTGTCCTACGAAAGCCTTGTCCACGCTGTGGCCGGAGCCGTGGTGAGGCGGGGTCTTCACGCCCGGGCCACTGCGGGGTGTGGGGCTTCTCTGGGGCCAGTCCCAGGATGTGGCTGGGGGATGGGGATGAGAGGGAGAGGGTGGGTTGATATCTGCAGTCGTGACTGTGGGACGGAGAGCAATGAGGCATAGGCGAGAAGATGCTGGAACAGTTTGGGGTGAGGGCCAGCACACCCTCCGCCCCTGGCTGCCGTTTTGGTCTCTTCGAAAATATCTGGGATATAGACAGCGATTGTCCCACATACCCACAGGGAGCTTGGAAGAAAATAACTGCTGTTTTCTTTGCCTTCTGAAGTCCAAAGGCCAACCATTTCCCTTAAAGGCCACCGCACACACATAAACTTTGTTTCCTTGGACTGGAGGAAAACGTAGGTGTGAAGCTGTGTTGCTTAATCACATGCTTACCTGTAGTCTGTTTTCACACCCTTGCGGCAGAGAAGTAGGATATCTCTGGCCAATATAGGCAGATGATACATTTTTTTTTAAAATCAAGATTAGGGTTGCTGTCCAGGTGTGGTTTACTATGAGTATGTGCGTGGTTCTTGGGTTTTTGGATGTCTCCGTTCTATTTGACACCACTCCCTTTTCCTTGAAACATTCCACTCCTGGCTTGGGTAACTTACTCAGCGGGTTGTCCTCTTTTCCCTCTGGCTTCCCTTTCTCAGATCCTTTTCTTGCTATCAACATGCACCTTTAGCAGTTGGAATCACTGTGACTTCAGAGGAGTATCAGCGTCCTCTCCTTTTAGCGTGCAAAACTTTGCTGAGAGCTCACTTTTCTGTGCACGCTAATCAGGATTGAACCCCAACTCCATCATTCGTTAGATAGGTGACTTGTAAACTCCACTTTCCTAATCTATAAAGTAAGGGTATCGATCGATACCTACCTCACAGACTTTTTTTTTAAAATTTATTTACTTTTGAGAGAGAAAGACAGAACATGAGCGGGGAAGGGCAGAGAGAGAGCGAGGGAGACATAGAATCCAGAGCAGGGTCCAGGCTCTGAGCTGTCAGCACAGAGCCCAGTGTGGGGTTTGAAGTCACCAACCGTAAGATCATGACCCAAACAGAAGTCAGACGCTCAACCGACTGAGCCATCCAGGCGCTCCAGACTTGTTTTTTTGAGTTAGTTGACACAATACTTCATGGAAGTGCCTGTTTCATTTAATTAAACCAGAAGAGCCTTTCAGCCAGTGCAAAGGTGCTGAAACGGAAGCTTGCTTGACATGCTCTAGGATGGTCAGGGAAGCCTTATGTGTCTGGGGTGGAGGGAACAAAGGGGCATAGGCTTCAGGGGACCAAATTGTGTGAGACTTTAACACTGACTGGGAAAGAGAGCTAACTAGTTATTGGAGGTTTTGAGCATCCGGCAACTTGATTTACATTTTAAACATGATCACCCTGGGTGCTCTGTTGAGAGTAGACTGTAAGGGAGTACAGGTGGGACACAGGGAAATTGTCAGGGGGCTGTGACATCATTCCAGGCACGAGATGATGGTGGCTTCGATCAGGACAGCAGCAGTGGAGGTGGTTAGCAGTGATCATTCTCCTGGAATATATTTATAAGATAGAGCCACCAGGGTTTGGTGGTGGATTGGATATCGGGTATAAGAGGATGAGGGTTGGTTGGCTCCCAAGAGCTTTTGGCTTGAGCAACTGGAAGCATTTACATTTCCTGAGATGTAGTATAACTATCTTACCTCTATTACAACCTCTTCACTATAACTGAACAGTTTCTGGGAGAAAGATTGGTTTTGGACTTTGGATTCTCTTTGAAATGCATAAGAATAGTCATGAGACTAGATAAGTGCCAACTGAGAAAGTTGTGAGCATGCCAGCATTAAGAGATTGAGGAAGTAAGGTAGCACCAGCAAAGGAGACTAAGGAAGGGCCTGTCGGGTAGGAGGAAAACTAAGAGAATGTGGTGTTCTGAAAGTCACACGGAGAAAGGGGTATAGATCAGCTGGGTCAAATAAGATGAGGGGTAAGAATTAACCATTGGACTTATTAACTTGCTCATCGATAGGATAAATCCAGTGGTTAATTGACAAGACACATTTTGGTAGATAGTGGAGTGAATAGTTGGAGAGCATCTAAGGGAAAATGGGAAGATGTGGAAGTTTTGTCTCAGTGAACGCCATTCATTCAGCACTTTCACGGAGTGCTTTCTATGTGTTATGTACTGTTCTAGGTGCTAGAAATATAGAGGAGAACAAAGTTTTTTTCTTCATGAAGATTGCATTCCAGTGAGGGAGTCAGACAATGATTGAGTCAACAAAATAAATAAAATAATTTGATAGTGTTAAGTGCTATAAAAGAAAATAAGGGTTGGCAAATTTTCTCTGTAAGAAGGCAGATGGTAAATATTTTAGATTTTGTGTACAGTCTCTGGTACAGGTACTCAACACTGCCGTGATAGTGTGAAAGCAGCCATTGACAATAATAAGTAGATGAATGAGTGGCGCTGAGTTCCAGTAAAATTCTGTTTATAGAACAAAGCAGTGATTGGATTTGGCCAGAGGGCCATAGTTCTCTGAGCCTTGCTATAGAGAGTGACTGTAGGTAGAGGTGATAAATCTCCATATAACCTACAAAGACATTTCTGTTTTTTTGTCTCCTTGTTGCCTACTTTTCTCTTGTTACAGTTCTTTTTTTTTAATTTTTTAAAATGTTTTATTTATTTTTGAGAGAGAGACAGAGCATGAACGGGGGAGGGTCAGAGAGAGAGGGAGACACAGAATCTGAAGCAGACTCCAGGCTCTGAGCTGTCAGCACAGAGCCCGACACGGGGCTCGAACTCACAGACCGTGAGATCATGACCTGAGCTGAAGTCGGACGCTTAACCGACTGAGCCACCCAGACGCCCCTCTCTTGTTACAGTTCTGCTTGAAATTATGCACCCTGAGTTTGCTAGGGTTTTTCTTTCTCCCATTAATGTAAACTCCCATTGGATTATCTAATACTTTTTAAGAATAATTTTTTTCTCTTGCTTTCCCTCAGAGTAGTAATGTTCCTAGCACATATCTGGGAAGTTGGATTGTGTTTTGTTATTTTTTTGAACTGTCATGCTTAAGGGTGTTCTCAAACTTTTGCGTTCTTTTTTTTTTCAAATCCTTGTGTTAAGATTAAACATGTAATGCAAGCGCTAGTTTCTTCTGGTTGCTACTAAAGGGAAAAAAATGTTGGGGCGCCTGGGTGGCGCAGTCGGTTAAGCGTCCGACTTCAGCCAGGTCACGATCTCGCGGTCCGTGAGTTCGAGCCCCGCGTCAGGCTCTGGGCTGATGGCTCGGAGCCTGGAGCCTGTTTCCGATTCTGTGTCTCCCTCTCTCTCTGCCCCTCCCCTGTTCATGCTCTGTCTCTCTCTGTCCCAAAAATAAATAAAAAACGTTGGAAAAAAAATTTAAAAAAATAAAGGGAAAAAAATGTCACCGCAAAAATGTCACTACAGTTGATAAAAAAAAAAAAATGGCATTGCGTTTAGTGCTATAGTATTATGGTGGCTTGTGTTTAATTAAATGTCCTGAGCATAGTGTTCAACCAAAGCTTTGAGATGACCAAGGAAAGTCCGCTTAGCATAAAGGTAAGAACACAAGTGTTGATGTGCCTGACTTGAGCCAGGCCGCCTGTGTTGGAATCCTGGCTCTGCCTCTCATAGCTGTGTGACTTGCCTAAAACTCCAGGCAAGGCTGCCTACAGTAGTTGTTTCTTACCCCCCAAAGGATTGTTGGATTGTTGCTTAAGATGTCGATTTACAACCTTTTTGAGTTGACATGTTTCATGTTTATTCACTTCCAAGTTCTACATTCTCTCATCAAGTATGACGTTCTGCATACACACACACACATTTTAAAAATTAAAATAAATTAATGATTTTGAGTGTTTTGTGGCACACTTTGGGGTAATTGCAGATAATCTCGAGTATTTGAAAATTAGAATTGTTGGGGCGCCTGGGTGGCTCAGTTGGTTGAGCATCCGACTCTTGATCTCAGGTCTTGATCTTAGGGTCGTGGGTTTGAGCCTCATACTGGGAGTGGAGCTTACTTTCAAAAAAAAAAGACTTTTACTATTTCAGAAGGATGCTGTAGCTCTAATTGATGACTATTATATGATACAATTAGTGGCCTCATAAACATTTCTCAAAATAGTGAGTATAATTAGATTCATAATTTTATCTTTTTGCTTCTCATTAGATTAGTTTTGAAAAATAGATTTTATTTGTAGAAATGTGGATTTGTAATTAAGGGAAATTTTATTAACCTACTCTTCACCTACCAATTTGAAGAGTGAAATTGGTTAGAATTGCCTAAATGAGGTTTAGATGCTGAAACAGACTTTGTAATTGAAATGGCTAGTAATTAATTAGGGCACTTCTTTTTTCCCTGTAGTTAATTTTAATTTTATTTTTTAATTGCATAATTTACGTTAAAAAATTTTTTTTTACATTTATTCGGGTTTTTTTGTTTTTTTGTTTTTTTGAGAGATAGCAAACAGGGGAGGAGCAGGGAGAGACATACACACAGAATCTGAAGCAGGCTCCAGGCTCTGAGCCACCAGCACAGAGCCCGATGTGGGGCTCGAACTCACCAACCGTGAGATCATGACCTGAACCTTAAACTGATTGAGCCACCCAGGCGCCCTGTGTAATTTACATGTTAAAAGAATCACATTTCACTGAGTAAATGATGACTATTAAAAAATTTAGATCATACAGAAATATAAAAGAGCCCTCCTCCTTTCTCCTTCCACTTTACCTTTTATTGCTTTGTAACTCAGAGCCCAGGCACACCTATCTTTAGAACTGTGTAAGAAGGCTTATTCCAAACATTTTTCTCCAGTTTGTATCAGAAGATAAAGTTAGGTCCAACTGCCCAACTCTGTGGCTCAACACTTAATATTATTTACACTGGACGTTTTACCGTATAGACTCAATTCCTACCTTTCAGAAGTAGAAACCAAGTAGAGGAACTTTTTGGTTTGCTGTAAAAGACCTTCTAAATATAAAGGTCAGTGAAAGAGTCCCTGTCCTCAGGAAGCTCTTCTTAAGTGTATAGTAGAGGTAATACACGGCCCCTGGTGGTAGTACTAGGGGAGAAGTGGTGGGCTGCATTTGTGAAGGTGATGGGAAGCCCCCAAACTTGATGTATTCAGGCCCAGTCTTGAAGGAAGAGTGGGAGTTTCCTAGGCAAAATGAAATAGGAGGGTGATAAGAGACTTTTAGAACAAAAAACGTGTTCAAAGGTCCTGTGTAAATCAGTGTGCGGGGAATTTCGAGTTCTGTTTCTTCAAGTTTTCCTCATTCTGTTTTCTCTGTGTTTATATACAAATAAGCATTTACAAATAGATTTTTTTGTTTGTTTATATAACTGGTATTACAGAGTTGCATATCCTGGGTTTTTTGGTATGTTTATTTCAGAATATAAAGCATATCCCCATATGTATGAGGGTTCTCTGGTTGCAAACTGGAGAAACAGACTTTGAGTATTTTAACAAAAAAAAAAAAAAGTTTATTGGCAGGCTTTTTAGGAGCTCCCAGGATCAGTGGGCAGGCTGAAGACTTGAAGTAGGAGAGAACCATCATTTTCCAAAAAGATTTCTGAAGCAATCCCTGGAGAGTGTTGGGCGCTACCACTGGAATCAGTAGATTTTGTCCCTCTACAGCATTCTCAAGATTTAAAGTCATGGGAGAACCCCAGTTAGTTGTGCTCAAGATCATGTGCCGAGTCCTTGACTGTAACAGGTGGGGAAAGGAAGGGTCCGGCAAAAGGAACCTTCAGGGGCTCTTCAGCAGGTGTAGTGGAGGGTGGGCATCTAGATTTACCATCCTACCAAGATTGTACACAGTGGGAAGAGGTAAAGAAAATCAGGCTGCCCTTAGAAAAAGGAAATGATGCTGTGTGGCCCAAAACATCAGATATCCACTATATCATGTCATTAAAAAAGACTTCAAACAGCATTGTTTTTTTTTTAATATAAAATATTTTATCATGTAAGTGTTCCATAATTTATTTATGGTCATTTACATCATGTCTAACTTTAACTGTAGTAAACATTTGTACAATGTAAATGGTTTTTGTTTTTTTTGTTTTTGTTTTTATTGTTAAACTTACATCCAAGTTAGTTAGCATATAGTGCAAAATGATTTCAGGAGTAGATTCCTTTATTCCCCTTACACATTTAGTCCATCCCCCCTCCCACAGTCCCTCCAGCAGCCCTTTGTTTGTTCTCTATATTTAAGTCTCTTATGTTTTGTCCCCTTCCCTGTTTTTATATTATTTTTGCTTCCCTTCCCTTATGTTCATCTGTTTTGTATTTTAAATTCCTCATATGGGTGAAGTCACATGATACTTGTCTCTCCCTAACTAATTTCGCTTAGCATAATACCCTCTAGTTCTGTCCACATAGTTGCAAATGGCAAGATTTCATTCTTTTTGATTGCTGAGTAATACTCCATTGTATATACCACATCTTCTTATCCATTCATCTGTCAATGGACATTTGGGCTCTTTCCATACTTTGGCTATGTACAGTGTAAATGTTAATGTGACCTCCCACAACCCTGTTATGAAGAATCTGTAGGATTGCTTAGTTAAGCGACTTCCCTGATGTCACTCATTAATTTATAGATGAGAAACAAAATGCTGTGTTCTGGATTCAGTTTAGTTAACTCATATTCTAACTTGTAAAATGTTAGTAGCCTCACAGGGTTTTGTGAATGTTAGTAAAATAACATAAGTAAGATAGCTTTTATACTATCTGATACATAATAGGGGCCCAATAAATGGAAACTATTAATCATTTTGTGCACAACTCTGTCTTTTAAATTTATTTATTTTGAGAGAGAGTGCATGCATATGCTCACACAAGTGGGTAAGGGGCAGAGAGAATCCCAAGCAGGCTCCACACTGTCAGCACAGCGCCTGATGCAGGGCTTCATCCCACGAGCCGTGAGATCATGACATGAGCTGAAATCCAGAGTCAGACACTTAACTGACTGAGCCACCCAGGCTCCCCCACAACTATGTTTTCTAATTTTCTGTGCATCCTAACTTGTTTGAGTTAGTTAATTTCATGTTATATTTAATAATAATATTTAGTATTTAGAATTCCCTGACTTTTTTTTTTTTTTAAGATTTTTTTTTAAGTAATCTCTACACCCAACATGCGACTTGAACTTGCATCTCTAAGATCAAGAGTCACATGCTCCACCAACTGAGCCAGCCAGGTGCCCCTAGAATTCCCTGACTTCTTAAACCCCTCTCACATCTATTAACAACCCCTAGACAGGCATTGTAACAAGTGGTTAAAAGTGTGGACTCTGAAACCAGACTGCCCGAGTTCAGACTCCAGCTCTGTCACTTACCATCTGTGTGACTTTGGGCATGTCTCTCAATCTCTGCCTCAATTTCTCATCTATAGGAAGGGGAAAATAATAATAATACCCACCTAGTAGGGTTGTTTCCGAGGCTTTTGGACAAGTATCTTTATTCTCTTACAGAGACAGGAAAATGGAAACAGGGATGTTAAATGATCTGGCCAGGGTTCCCAAAGAATTGGTCATAGGCAGAAGGCCAGAATCCAGGCCTTTTCTCTCTGCTTTGCCTAGCTGCCTTCTCTTCTTGTCTCATTCCTTTGTGTATTTCAAAACCAGGTTAGATTATCAGAAAACAAGTGACATTAAATATTAAGTATACACATGTATAACCAAACTGGAGGCACTTGGACACTAATTGTTTATTGGGAGTACTTTTTTTAATGTTTTATTTTATTTTTGAGAGAGGGAGCGTGAGCGCGGGAGGGAGATGGCCAGAGAGAGAGAGGGGGACAGAGGATCCAAAGCAGGCTCTGTGCTGACAGAGAGCTGGCTTGAACCCACAAACTGTGAGATCATGACCTGAGCCAAAGTCGGATGCTTAACAAACTGAGCCACCCAGGCGCCCCTTGTTGGGAGTACTTTAAACCACAGTTCTAACAATTCATATGTTCAGTTCTCTTTGAAAGGGTTTACTTTTCCACAGGTGATTCATTCACACCCAGATTTTAAATCTAGTGGCTCAGATTCCCATAGAATTAACTTAGGTTAGTATGTATCTGAGGGTATTATGTTACTTGGTTTAAAAACCTCAAAAGAAGGTAATTGGAGAAAGTCATTATCGTATTATCTTTACTTCCTAGCTTGCTGTTTTATTTCATTTAGGCTTCTGCTAAATCATGATCGAATTATTATATAGTGTTTAGTCTTGAAGACTTCATTGCCTCACTACCCACCATCCGAAATATATCTTGATTTCTTAGTAAACTTTTTTTAAGACTTAATTTTTTAGAGCAGTTTTAGGTTCACAGCAAAATGGAGAAGAAGATACAGAGATTTCCCATATACCCGCAGCCCTCACCCATGCATGGCCTCCCCTGTTATTAACATCCCCCCCTGGAGTGGACATTTGTTACAGTTGATAAACCTGCACTGATACATCATTGTCACCCAAAGTCCATAGTGCATATTAGTGTATATTCACTCTTGATGTTGTACATTCTGTGGGTTTGACAAATGTCTGATGACATGAAACCAGCATGAGAGTATCATATGGAGTACTTCCACTGCCCTAAAAATCTTATGTGCTCTGTTTATTCATCCCTCCTGACCCCCTTAATAAACTTTTCAGCTAACAGGGTCATTTCATTTCAGTTCTCCTAATCTTAAAGATTCTTATGCCATCTTTATGGAAATTATTTTTCTAACTTTGCTTCTTTATGCTTGAATCAGAAAAAGGTTAAATAAAGGAAATTGTATTGCCATACATACAGTAGTTTATAACTTAATTTTTTTTTTTTAACGTTTATTTATTTTTGAGACAGAGAGAGACAGAGCATGAACAGGGGAGGGTCAGAGAGAGGGAGACACAGAATCTGAAACAGGCTCCAGGCTCTGAGCGGTCAGCACAGAGCCCGACGCGGGGCTCGAACTCACTGACCGTGAGATCGTGACCTGAGCCGAAGTCGGACGCTTAACCGACCGAACCACCCAGGCGCCCCTATAACTTAATTTTTTAACATAAATGTGGTATAGATGCTGAAAAGTTTTGGAGTAAAAATCATCAATGTCATCTTGGGTCATTTATGTTTTCTTCTGAACCTGAGTTTTCTGAGCTTACTGGGGTTCCCAGAGAAGTAAATGTGGTAACACTTGTGGAGCACCTAGTGCAGTGTCTGGAGACGTGTACTAAGGCCATAATTTATTTATTTTTCAGATATATTCTTGTAAATACAAATATAGTATTTGTACCCAGTTTCAGAAATTAAATACAAGTGAAATTTGTTCTCTCTTCATATGATCAACTCTGTCCTTTCACTTGTAGCAGGTAATCTCACCTTTTATTCTCTAGATAAAATAGAGGCTTCTTGGGATGAGGTTTCTCACTTTCCATTTTGTCTTATTAAACAATCAATTGCAGTTGTACCCATATGTCCTATATTCTGCTGGCCTCAGAGAAAACAGATGTATCCAGTCTCTGCTACCTTTGATCTTGACCCTTCCCCTTACTCCATCCCCAATTATGTGTTAGGACTTTACTCCATTAATTTTCACTTCTTTCCTATAGCTTTAACCTCTCTCCAGTGTTTGCTTCCCTTCAGCCCTCAAACATGGTTAGCCCTGTCCTGTCATACCAGTCTGGTCTGGAGACTTGCCTTTTTCTTTTCTTTCTTTTCTTTAAAAAAAATTTTTTTTTTTAGTTTATTTTTTGAGAGAGAGAGCAAGCGAGCAAGGGAGGTGCAGAAAGAGAGGGAGAGAGAGAGAATCCCAAGCAGGCTCCATGCGGTCAGCACAGAGCCCATGCAGGGCTCAGTCTTAGGAACTGTGAGATCACGACCTGAGCTGAAATCAAGAACTGGACGCTTAACTGAGCCACCCAGGCACCTCCTTCTTTTTTTTTTTTTTTCTTAAGTTTATTTATTTTGAGAGAGAGAGAATGTGCACACAAGTGTGTGAGCAGGAGAGGGAGAGAAAGAGGGAGAGAGAGAGAGACTCCCAAGCAGGCTCCGCACTTCAGTGTGGAGATTTAATGAACCATGAGGTCATGACCTGAGCTAAAGTCAAGAGTAGGATGTTTAACCGACTGAGCCACCCAGGCTCCCAGAGACTGACTTTTTCTTAGCTGCTGCTGGTTCCCCTAAGTTTACTTAACAGATATTCTGTACTTACTACCTCTCCTACTCATCCAGGCTAACCACTGGAACTACTCTTCCAGAGGCCATCACTGACTTCCTAACGGTGACTTTTTTCATTCTTACTTGATTGGACTTTTTAGTTATTATTTTATACTGTATACTCTCCTACCTTCTTGAGGTGTCTTCTGAAAGAGTAGTTATTCTTTCTTTGTTAATAAATAAAATTACAGTTGTTATTTTGGAAGGAACTTAAGTAACCATTACTAATTTTAGGGTCCTGATTAATACTGAGTTCTAGTGCTAAAAGGTGCTATAAAAAGGATATAGGAACCAACATTTGTTGAGTGCCCATTGTGTACCTGGTATGATGCTAGGTGCTTTTTATTAATTATTTCTCACTTCTCACAGCAATCCTTGATAATTATGTATTGGCCCTAAAATTACAGATGAGGAAATTGAGGCATGGAGATTTGAAGTTATTTATAGTATGTACTATAACTGGGACCTGAACATTGGTTTGTTTTATCCCAAAGCTCATGCTTTTTTCCAGGAGACACTTAGGTGCATTCATTATCTATTAGGCCTTTTGTTTAACTTGTATGTTAAACTTGTATGTTAAAGTTTTGTTTAACTCTGTGTATGGATATGAGAATTTGCTTGATTGCTTTATCAAGGGAAAGACATACTAACTCTGATAGGTAAATAACATTTTTGAGTATGAAAGCCACAGTGAGTAGCTTTCAATCTTTGGGATTTCATTAGCTTGAGATCTACCACTGAAAATGTATTTTAGTTGTTTTTCTTTCTAAAATAGCCCTTTTATCAAATAATGCCATGTACTCCCTCAGGGGATGCTGTACACTGATTTCAGTAGTGTTGTGACTCAACCACCATTTCTAGACTCCTCTCTGGAAATTGACTTTGGAACTGGCATTGCATTTTTTGACTATTTTTCATCCTTCAGGGGTGAATTAACATTTTGGAAATGGTTGAATTTGGTGACTTGGTTGGTAAGCTAACCTAAACGTTATTGTCCTTTAAAGGCATGATGCTCTACTTCTATATGTGTGTGTGTCCCTGTTATTCCCATAAGATTGCACATGCTTAGGGGACCACATCTTGACCAAGTTTACCCTATCGTCTCATTCTGACTCTTGTTTGTGGTGGTAGGTGTTTCAGCTCAACGGCATGTGTGTTTATGTTGGCTAAATAAAAAAATAGACTTTGAATGTTTATTGACCTTTTACAGGTCAATAAATGAATAAACCACTATATTTTGGATATGTAACCTGAAATGTAGATGCTGATACATTATTAAGGAATCCAGGTGCTGACTATGGGACTGTTCACAACAGAGAGAAACAAAAATGCCCTAAGCTGAAACTGGTGTATGTGACTTGGTTTGCCATTTTTATCTCTAGCTATAATCTGTGTCCTTAAGCTGTAGTATGCTATTACCAACTGCCTAAAGACATTTTTTTTTTTTTTTTTTTTTTTTTTTTTTTGCTATTTAGTCATTAATTAATTGTTAAGTTCCTGCCCTTGAGGTGCCCATAGTCTAATAAGGAAGACAAACTCATTAACAACTAAATACAGTACAGTGATTGCTGTGTAATAGAATTTTGTACACAGGATGCACAATAGCATTAGAAGCATCAGGTGAGAGAGTAGTTAATTCATTGTCATCTGAAACTCACTATGTCCAAGATTGAACTAGTAATTTCTTAAAACTATATTCCTCAAATAACTTTCCTAATTCTGTCAATGGTATCTTCATTTCTTATGACTTTCCCTTCTCTCTTACAATCCATATCCAATAAATCAGAAAATACTATTCTTTTAGATCTTCTGGCAGATATCCCTTCTCCATTTTTTTAAGTTTGTTTATTTTGAGAGAGAGAGAGCGCGCACAAGTGGGAGAAGGGAAGAGAGAGAGAGAAAGAGAGAGAGAGAGAGAGAGAGAGAGAGAGAATCCAAGCAGGCTCTGCACTGTAAGCACAGAGCCTGACGCAGGGCTTGAACTCAACAAACCATGATATCATGACCTGAGCCGGAGTCTGATACTTAACTGACTGAGCCACTCAGGTGCCCCTCCTCCATCTTTTTACTGGTTGTATTTGTGGTCTGGTCTTTCAGGTTGTGAGCTCTTGTTGTTGGTTACTTGGATGGCCCCCTAAAAGGCCTTTGGCATGTATTTTAATGAGATACCTGTGTAGTAAAGGTCTAAATTTAGATTTGTGGCTTTTTTCCTTCTTGATTTTGTCATTTTCCTGATTTTTATATACAGGGTAAAATGGTACTATATAATGTCTGTTTGATTTTCTTTAGTATTACTGTACTAAATTTTATAAATTTTTTGGAGGTGGGTATTAAGTAGAAATAAGTTTCTTAGTTCACTTGTTGAATGTCCAGGGAACATGTAAGAGTGGTGTTATGCTATGAGTGATGTTATGTAGTAATAGATTTGAAATGTGAATATGTTACCAACCTGCCCTTACACAATTTTATCATGAAATAAGAACAAAATTGAATAAACAGCAAAGGAATAAACACATTCACAAAGATTTAAAAATATTTATTTGCCAAGACTAGCAGTAGTCCATTGTAAAATACTTAAAATGAGATTTTGGTTTCTAACTAAGGAGCTAATCAAAGCATCTCCTGAAAACTTCCCTTTATAATTAAAAAAAAAAAAAAAACAAAAAAAAAAAACCTGTAAAATATTTCTTTAAAAAAATTTTTTTTTTTTTTTTACATTTATTTATTATTGAGAGATAGAGCATGAGCAGGGGAGGGGCAGAGAGAGAAGGAGACACAGAATCCAAAGCAGGCTCCAGGCTCTGAGCTGTCAGCACAGAGCCCGTTGTGGGGCTCGAACTCACAAACCATGAGTTCATGACCTGAGCTGAAATCGGACACTCAACCAACTGAGCCACCCAGGTGCCTCTGTATAAAATATGTCTTAAGACAACATGAAAGCATTAGTAAGGTGACAAGATAAGGAATTCTCAGACTAGAGAGTGAGTGAAGGCAGGACCTAGAGGGAAAGAGAACATTTGCCTTGCAAGAAGTGATTAAGCAGGTAAACATGAGCTTTAGATTTGTAGCTTTCAGAGATACAGAGAAGAGAAGGAACCCAATCTGCCTGTAGACAGGAAGTCCAGTAGCAGATCACCCAGTAAACCTGGAATCCCAATGGAATCTGCTGTAGCCATGAATGGAAAATAATCTTCCTCCTCCCCAGGAATATCAGCTGTCTCCAGTCTTGGCACTGTTTTGAGTAGGGAAATCACCACTGAAATTTCCCTCTTAGGTTGCAGCCTGAATTCTCACTACTTGGATGATTTGAAAACCTGAAGCCAGTAATTGAACTTAAAGTGATTCAGGTGTGTGGGACCCCAAAGTGCCTTGCAGAAATCCTTTCCAGAAGCACATTATGATGTTTAAAAGAATGCCCCAAAATAAAGTTGTCAGGGAAATGAGCAGTTCAAACTAAACTCACAGAGAAACAAGGCATTGTGAACAAAAACATAGCAGACAGCGACAACAATCGGAAAATGGAATTTTCAGTCACAATCTTAAGCTATTTAGTATGTATAAGAGAAAGAAAGACTACCAAATATGTGTGAGGGTACAAGAGACTAAGATTGGCTAAGCATACTTGAAAGTTAACCAAATAGAATATCTAGAAATGAAAAGTAAAATAACTGAAATTTGAGAGTGGAAGCATGATAGTCATGGGAACGCTGAATACTTATTTAAGCAAAATCACAGTTCTTAGAAGGATGGGACATGAAGAGGGTAGTAGAACAGAGCTAAATTGTCACTGTCTATAATATGAGATAAATAATGTCTGAAATTGATGAATCAAAAGATATTGGGATACTTTTTAATTATGTGGAGATATTTAAATTTCAAAAGAAATACCTAAAAGATGCTAAAATAATTGCCTGTGGGGAGGAAGATTGGGTAAAATGGAGAAGAGTGTGGAGGAACTACTGTATTTTGCCATTTGCATTACATGATTTTTTAAAACTATGTGCATGCTTTTGTTTTGATCAAATAAAAATTTAAAGGTAAGATAATTAGTGCATAGCTGTAAATTGATAATTGAAGTTGAGTAATAGGCTTATCAATAAATAAAAACAGGCTTATCAATATATTAGACACAACTGAAGATAGAATTAGCGATAGCTGACCCCTGATTCTCATTTGCAGCGATTGTAATCAGAACACTGTGGAGTGTTTTCTTCACTTTGCTGAGAGAAGATGACATCGCCCTAGAATGCTATATCCAGTGAAAATCTTTAAAACGTATGTGAAATGGGGGTGCCTGGGTGGTTCAGTCGGTTGAACGTCCAGCTTCAGCTCAGGTCATGATCTCACAGTTGACAAGCTTGAGCCCCGCATTGGGCTCTGTGCTGACAGCTCAGAGCCTAGAGCCTGCTTAGGATTCTGTGTCTTCCTCTCTCTCTGCCCCTCCCTCGCTCATGCTCTGTCTCTCTGTCTCGAAATAAATAAACATTAAAAAGCATGAATAAATAAAACATACGTGAAATAGAGACATTTTGAGACCATCAAAAACACTTTGCCACTAGCAAGATCTTCACGAGAAGAAATTCTAAAGGATGTTATTCATGCACAAGGCAGGTGATGCTGGATGAAAAGTATGAGATGGAAGAAGGGATGAAGAGTAGAAAAAGTGGTAAAATATCGCATGTGTCTAAATCTGAACAACTTTAAATGATAAAACAGATCAACTCATTGTTCGGTGGACGTTAAAAAAGAAACAAAAGAAGTTAGAATTAAAGTAGATAACAATAGCAGGAAGGTGGGTGGGAGTAAATGGAATTAAATGTCTATTGTTTGGGAGGAGGATAATCATATTAAATGTTTTTAGCATTGGTAAGTTAGGAATTTTTTGTGTTGTAATAACTGGATAGCTTGTAAAATTTTATACACACACATACCTCTCCAGAGGGAAGAAATTAAGTAAAAAGAAAAAAACCCAAAAAACCTCTAGTCAAATAAGAAAGCAGGAAAGGGCAGGAAAACAACAGAGAACACAAAATAAGATGGCAGCTTTATTATTTTTTAATGGTTTTTTTTTTTTTAATGTTTGAGAGAGAGAGAGAGACAGAACACGAGTGGGAAAGGGGCAGAGAGAGAGGGAGACACAGAATCTGAAGCAGGCTCCAGGCTCTGAGCTGTCAGCACAGAGCCCTCACGAACTGTGAGATCATGACCTGAGCTGAAGTTGGACACTTAACTGACTGAGCCACCCAGGCGCCCCAACAGCTTTATTTGTTTTTAAGTTAGTTAGTTAGTTAGTTAATTTATTTATTTTGTAAGAGAGTGCGGAGGGGCAGAGAGAGAAAGGGGGAGAGAGAGAATCCCAAGCAGGCTCCTCTATGTCAGCACAGAGCCCATTGCAGGGCTCTATCTCAGTGAACCGTGGGATCATTATCTGAACTGAACCCAAGAGTCAGATGCTTAACCCACTGAGCCACCCAGGTACCCCTAAGATGCCAGCTTTAAATCCAAATAAATGTCAATTAACTCAATGCTTTGGTTAAAAGAGAATGTACTAGATTGGTTTTTAAAAGAGAAAAATGCAATTTATAAAAGATAACGTTTAGAAAAAAAAAGATGCAGAAAGTTTGAAAGCAAAAGTATAAGAAAAGACCTATCAGACAAATACTAACCAAATGAGAGCTATTAACATCGGACAAAATAGACTTTATAGCAGTGGCTATATCATTGAGAAAACTCAGTATGTCAGCAAAATAAAGCAGTTTTAAGTTTGTGTTCATCTAATAACAGTCTCAAAATGTTTAAAGCAAAAATTTAGGAATATACCAATCCATCATCAAAATGGAAGATATTAATATATCTCTCAGTAATTGATAAAACAAGTGAGGAGGGCTATAAAAATATAAAGGATTGAATAATGTATTTAACAAACTTGACCTGATAGACATATTCAGAACATTGTACCCAACAACTGCAGAATACACATTCTGTTTAAGCCAAACATGAAAAAGTTATCAAAATTGACCATTTACTTGGTTGTAAAACAAAACTTAGGGTTGAAATAGTACAGAATGAGTTCTTAAACCACAGTGCAATAAGTAGCAACCAACAACAAAAAGGTAACTTAAAACAAAAAGCATATATGTTTGGAAATTAAACACATTTCTGAAAGATCTATGGGTTAGAGAAGAAATCATAATGGAAATAAAATATTTAGAACTGAGTGATAGTGCAGATAGTGCATATTGAAACTTGGTACACTGAAGAATATAAACTATCATTGAAAAACATTAAAGACTTGAATAAGTGGGAAGACATCCCATGTTCATCGATTGGAAGACAATATAAAGATGGCAATAGTCCCCCAAAGAATCTACAATTCAGTACAATCCCTATCAAAATTCCAATTTGCTTTTTGTAGAAATTGATAAGCTGGTCCTAAAATTCATATGAAAATGCAAAGAATCCAGAAGAGTCAAAATAATCTTGAAAAAGAACAAAGTTGAAGGATTCATATTTCCCAATTTCAAAACCTAATACAGAGCTACAGTAAACAATAAATAGTGTGGTACTGGCATAAGGGTAGATAGATCAATGGAATAGAATTGGGAGTCTCAGAAAGAAACCCTCAATTTTTGTTCATTTGAGTTTTGGCAAGAATGTCAAGATAAATCAATGAGTAGTCTCTTTAATAAATGTTGCAGGCACAACTGGATATCCACACACAGAAGAATGAAGTTGGACCCCTACTTTACACCATACAAAAAAATTAAGTCAAAATAAACCACAGACCTAATGTAATGGTTTCTTGGATATGACACCAAAAGCACAAGTATATATATATATGTATATATATATATATATATATATATATATATATATATATATATATGTGTGTGTGTGTGTGTGTGTGTGTGTGTGTGTGTGTGTGTGTGTATTGGACTTCATTCAAATTAAAACCTTTTTGTTCTTCAAAGACCCCATCACAAGGGGCGTCGATTGAGCGTCCAACTTCGGCTCAGGTCATGATCTTGCGTTTGTGGGTTTGAGCCCCCCATCAGGCTCTGTGCTAACAGCTCAGAGCCTGGAGCCTGTTTTGGATTCTGTTCCCTCCCCTGCTTACGTTCTGTCTCTCAGAAAACAAAATAAAGTGTTAAAAAAAAAATGAAAAAAAGAAAAGACCCCATCAAGAAAGTAAAGACAACAGAATAGGAGAACATATTTATAAGTCCTATATCTGTTAAGGGTCTAGTATCCAGAATATATAAAGAATGCCTACAACTCAGTAATAGGCAAATACTCCAGTTAAAATATATACAAAGGATTTGAATAGCCATTTCTCCCATAAAGATATACAAGTGACCACTATACGTGAAAAGATGCTTGGCAGCATTAATTACCAGGGGAATGCAAATCAAAACCACAATGAGATACCATTTCACACCCACCAGGATGGCCATAATCAAAAGGACAGATAATAACAAGTATTGCAAATTTATGGGGAAGTTGGAGACTTCATATTTTACTGGTGAGAATTTAAAATTGTGCAGCACTGTGGAAAATAATTTGGTAGTTCCTCAAAATGTTAAACAGTTACCAGATGACCCAGCAGTTCTACTTCTAGAGAATTGAAAACCTATATCCAAAAAAATTGTACCCAAATGTTTATTGCAACATTATTCATAAAGCAGAAAAGTGGGAGCAACTCAAATGCATCAACTTGATGAATGGGTAAACAAAATGTGATGTGTCCATACAACAGAATATTATTCAGCCATAACAAAATGCAGTTCTGATTCTACAACATGGATGAGCCTTGAAAGAAGCTAGTCACAAAAGATCATGTATTATTTGATTCCATTTATATGAACTATCCAGAATAGGCAAATAGAGACAGAAAATAGATTAGTGGTTGCCAGGGTGTGGGAGAAGGAGAGAATGGAGAGTATTTGCTAATGGGTACAGGTTTCCTTTTGGGATAATTAAAATGGAGTTAGTGGTGATGATTGCACTTCTGTGAATATATTAAAAACCACTGAGTCATAAAGAAAAAAACCTATCAGACACAGCTAAAACACTTGGAAATGAATAGCCTTTAAATCAAGTTTGGAAAAGAAGAAAGACTTAAAATTAATCAACTAGGCATCCGTCTCAAGAAGTTAGATAAAAATATCAAATTTAGGGGTGCCTGGATGGCTCAGTTGAGCATCTGACTTCGGCTCAGATCATGATCTCATGGGTGGTGAGTTCGAGCCCCACATTGGGCGCTCTGCTGTCAGTGCAGAGCCTTCTTCAGATCTTCTGTCCCCCTCTCTGCTCCTCCCCTGCTTGCATTCTCTCTCTCTCAAAAATAAGTAAACATTTAAAAAAATTTTAATTATATCAAAATTAGACCAAAGAATGGAAAAGAGGGGTGCCTGGGTGGCTCAGTTGGTTAAGCCTCTGCCTCCTGATTTAGGCTCAGGTCATGATCTCACAATTTGTAAGGTGGAGCCTTATGTCAGGCTCTGCACTGACAGCTTGGAACCTGCTTGGGATTCTTTTTCTCCCTATGTCTCTCTCTGCCCCTCTCCTACTCTGTCTCTCTCTTAAATAAACATTAAAAAAAATAATCCTTTAATAAATGATTAGGTCTAAGGTGATAATTGTAGGCTATACATATTCTTCTTAGAGTTACTTGCCTTTTATTTTATTTTTTTTTAATTTTTTTTTAACGTTTTATTTATTTTTGAGACAGAGAGAGACAGAGCATGAACGGGGGAGGGGCAGAGAGAGAGGGAGACACAGAATCGGAAGCAGGCTCCAGGCTCTGAGCCATCAGCCCAGAGCCCGACGCGGGGCTCGAACTCACGGACCGTGAGATCGTGACCTGAGCTGAAGTCGGACGCTCAACCGACTGAGCCACCCAGGCGCCCCGCCTTTTATTTTTTTTAATGTTTACTTTTTATTGAGAGAGAGAGGGGGAGAGAGAGAATTCTAAGCAGGCCCAGCGCTGTCAGCACAGAACCTGATCCCACGAACTGTGAGATCACGACCTGAGTTGAAACCAAGAGTCAGGCACCCCCTAGAGTTACTTGCCTTTTAGAGAATTTCCTGGAGAGGACAGTGGGCAGCCCAAAGGTAGTTGATGTTTTCAGTTGATGTCACAATGGCATAATGCAGTTGAAAGGGATATTAGAAGTGATGCGTTAAATAATTGTTCATAATGTACAGTTATGTTCAGTGGCATGTTTGTAACAGCAGTTCTCAAACTTTTTGGTCTCAAACTTTTTTTTTTAATTTTTTTTTTTAATGTTTATTTATTTTTGAGACAGAGACAGAGCATGAACAGGGGAGGGTCAGAGAGAGAGGGAGACACAGAATCTGAAGCAGGCTCCGGGCTCTGAGCTGTCAGCACAGAGCCCGATGCGGGCTTGAACCCACAGACCGCGAGATCATGACCTGGGCTGAAGTCGGATGCTCAGCCGACTGAGCCACCCAGGCACCCCGGTCTCAAACTTCTTATACTCTTAAAAATTATTGCAGACTCTGAAGAGCTTTTGTTTATGTGGTTGTAACTATCAATATTTATTAGAAATTAAAATTGAGAAATCATTAGGTATTTCTTTATTAACAATATTAAACCTGTTACATGTTAACATATATAACAGTAAAAAAAATCATTTTTCCCTTGGGGCGCCTGGGTGGCGCAGTGGGTTGGGCGTCCGACTTCAGCCAGGTCACGATCTCGCGGTCCGTGAGTTCGAGCCCCACGTCAGGCTCTGGGCTGATGGCTCAGAGCCTGGAGCCTGTTTCCGATTCTGTGTCTCCCTCTCTCTCTGTTCCTCCCCCGTTCATGCTCTGTCTCTCTCTGTCCCAAAAATAAACGTTGAAAAAAAAAATTATAAAAAAAAAAATCATTTTCCCCAAAATAGTAAAAATAGCAACATTATTATTATATATTTTTGCAAACCTTTCTAATGTTTGACCTAAGAGAAGATAGCTGGTTCCTTGTATCCGCTTCTGTATTCAGTCTCTTACAATATCACATAGCCTGTACCCTCTAGAAAACTTCACTACATGCTGTGAGCAAATGAGAATGAAAAGGCAAATAATGTCATAGTGTTCCTATGAAAATACTTTTAATCCTGTGGACCCCTACAAAGTGTTTGAGGGCTTCCAAGGAGCCCCAGACCATACTTAGAGAATTCCTAGGCTATATTTTCTTGTATTCTGATATCTTTAAAAATATATATTTGCCTAAACTAAATATGTGTTAGCTAAAACTAACACATGCTTATTGTTAAAAAAAGTTAATAATTACGTGGAGGGTCAATGAGGGAAATGGGGTTACCTTTCATTCCTTTCCTCTCCTCACATATTCACTGTTAAGTTTTTGTGTGTGTGTTTCCCAGATTGTGTGTGTTGTGTACACTTTTATTTATTTTTTTGAAGTTTATTTATTTTTGGGAGAGGGAGTGTGCATGCATGTGACCACGGGCAGGGTAAGGGCAGAGAGAGAAGGAGAGAGAAAATCCCAAGCAGGCTTCATGCTGTCAGCAGAGCCCAACGCAAGGCTCACTCTTGGAAATCATGAGATCATGGCTTGAGCCGAAATCAAGAGTCGGATGCTTAACTAACTGAGCCATTTAGACACCCCGTATTGTGTTCGCTTTGATAAGTGGAAGAGAAGAGTCAAGTTAAAAATCATTTATGTCTTGACTGAAAAAAGATTGAGAATAAGATAGAACCGTGAACAGGGAACTAGGTGTCCGAGAGCTCTGGGTTCTGACTCAGCCTCTGTCACTCGGGCTTTGGGCATACCTCTTCACCATCCTGGCTCAGACTCCTCAGTTCTCAGGTGACAGGACTCCACACAAGGTGATCCAGGTGCCACTGCCATGTAGGAATTAATTTATTTCCCAAGATCTAATGGTCAAATGCCAGAGAGGGATGGTAGAAAGTTGTAACTAAAAATATTTCCTCCTGGTGAGACACCAGAAGGTTGTTTCTCTGGAAATGGATTCTTTTAAATTGTAATTAATGTTCAGCAGTAGAACTCCCACTCAGATGGTTAGAATTCAGTGGGACTCAAAATAATGGATTTATTTTTATGCCTCTCTGGCACAACAGTATTGTACATCGTGGTTATCGTCTCAGTATTTTGTGCCTTCTAATTTTATGTCAGTGAACAGACAGTCCTAGGGAGGGGGAAAAAAAAACCACTGAGTATTTATGAAAGAGGAATTTAATGCAAATTCTAAAAAGTCATGTGCTTACATAGCTTGGCATAAGACTCGCATCTATAATAAATATTGTCCTTCAGGTAGCAGCTGCTTAGGAAAACGAAAGCAGTCATCTGTGTGTTTGCTTGGTGAGGAGACAAATATAGCAAATCCCCAATGTACAGAATAGCTGTGTTCCAGATTTATCTTTAGCATTTTGAATACATTTTCTCATGGATGTTCCGTTTATTTATAGGTGCATACAGTCATACATGAATTAACAAGTTCAGGGCTTATGCTATGCCAGGCTCTATGCTGAGTTTCCAGACTGGTACACAAAAAAAGATTTGACACCTAAAATAGGTCCCATACTAGCCCCCTTTTTTTTCTTTTCCAGTAATTTTTGGTAGTATATTAGTAAAAATTTTTTCAAGTATTAATTACAACAGTGGTTAAGAGCGTGAACTCTGGAGCCAGGCTGTCAATGTTCAGACACAGATTCTGCCACTTACAAAGTGTTTAACTTTAGGAAAAGTTATAAAACTTCTTGGTGTTTTTTTTTTCCTCATGTATAAAATGGAGAGAATACTAGTACATACCTCATCAGGTTGTTGCGAGGATTAAGTGTTTTTGTTTTTGATTGTATAATTCACATAATATAAAATTAACCATTTTAAAGTGTACAATTCAGGGGCACCCATCTGGCTCAGTCCAAAGAGCATGCAACTCTTGATCTCGAGGTCCTAAATTCAAGCCCGATATCGGGTGTGGAGATTACTAAAAAACAACTAACTTTAAAGTGTACATTTCAGCAGTACTTAGTACATTCACAGTGTTGTGCAACTCCTACGTCTGTATCATTCCAAAACATTTTGAATAAACACAACGTAGTATATATACACAATCGAATATCACTTGGCCATAAAAAGGAAAGAAGTACTGATACATGCTCCAAAGTGGATAAACCTTGAAAACATCATGCTATGTGAAAAAAGTCATACACAAGAGGTCACATTTTGCATGAGTGTTTTTATATGAAATATCAGAGTCAGGGCTGAGTGGAGGGGGAAATAGAACATGCCTGCTTTTCTTTTGAGGTGATGAAAATCTTTTGGAATTTGATAGAGGTCGTGGTTGCACGACATTGTGAATATACTAAATGTCACTGGTATACTTTAAAATTTTTTTTTTTGTTTTTTTTGTTTTAGTGTTTGGTGTGTGTGTGTGTGTGTGTGTGTGTGTGTGTGTTTTGTGAGAGCACGAGCAGAAGGGGGCAGAAAGAGGGAGACAGAGGATCCAAAGCAGGCTCTGTGCTGACAGCAGCGAGCCCGATATGGGGCTCCAACTCACCAACCATGAAATCATGACCTGAGCTGAAGTCGGACGCTCAACCAAGCCATCCAGGCGCCCTGAATGGCATACTTTTAAATGGTTAATATATGTTATGTGAATCCCACTTCAATTTAAAAGTGGTAATGAAGCCACTTGATCAATTAGACTGGCAAAAGATTCTTAGGCGACCAAAGCCAGCATCTGCTTAATTCTGAGGGTTTCTACTCTTCTTTCTGTCTCCAGTTGATTTCCCTTACTTTCTTGTGAGCTCAGCTAAGCATTTAAAGGATGTTTGTTATATTTTTTTATGTTATGTAACAGTACTAGGTATTTTGCACCATGTTGTCTAGACCACCATATTGCTGGAAATGGAAGCCCTCATTTCACCCTTAAATTTTTAACTCTCACATTTAAACTTAGGTTTCCTAACAAAACCTGGAATAAATGTGTGTGTCTGTGTCTGTGTCTTCTCCTTAAATAGGTAAAACTGGTAAGCTTTTCATTTCCTCCCCATTCCACACTCCTCCCCCCTGCCTATGCATGTTTACTGCTGCTGGCCTCCAGGGGAATGTGATGAAAAGGTGGCATTGTCTTCCTGCAGGGTATGACAATGGCAAGCTTTCTGGTCTCTAGAGTTCTTCCTAGTTTCTCCCATTCTGACTGAGTGTTCCTGACAGATAAACCACCTGAGACTGAGACACCTGACTTCAGTTGTTAGGGTACCCAACTAATCAACCAGAAAGTCACCCCAGAGCTCCCTTCTGCTTCCCAATCCTCATTCCCACCATTTGTAGTAATCCTGTTGTATTAGAGTTCTATTGCTGCTGTAACAAATTACCCCAGATTAAGTGGTTTAAAACAACACAGATTTTATATCTTTAGGTCCGTAGGTCAGAAGTCTGATGCAGGTCTCACTGAGCTAGAATCAAAGGTGTCAGCAGGGCTGTGTTCTTTAATGGAGGCTGTAGGGGAGAATCCATTTCCTTGCCTTTTCTGGCTTCTGAAGACACTTGTATTCCTTGACTAGTGGCCCCTTTGTCTAAAAGCCATCAGCAGTGGTTGAACCTGCACATTGCCTTACTCCCACGTATTCTTCTAGCTCCTTCTACTTTTAAGGACCCTTGTGATTACATTGGACCCAGTCACATAATCCAGAATAATCTCCCTATTTTAAAGTCGGTGATCAGCAACCTGCCATGTAATACAATGTGTTCACAGGTGCTGAGGATTAGGCCATGGACATCTTTCAGGGGACTGTTCTGCTTACCACACCTATCTCCTGTGCATTTTGTCTGTGAGTTCTTTCAAAATAGCCTCACTCTGCTATCCTTTTAATTTCTGGTCCACCAATAGACCCTTCTTTGTTTTTCTATACAACACTTTCATATATAAGCCTTTTCTGTGATTATTAGTGATTGGAATGAGGGAGGAGGCAATGCTGGGTTTTCAGTTCACTATCTTGATCTAGTCTTTCCACTACTAATAAATTTTACACTTGATCTTAGTCAAAAGGCCGAGAAACAATTCCAGTACTAATAAATTTTAAAAAGCTTTTTAGTTTTACTAAATTTGAACTCGTTTTACTAGATTTGAACTTTTTATGTTAGTTCCTGAGGAGGTAATAGACCATTGAGCTCTTTGGACTGGCTGTTCTCTTTATCTTGGTGTAAGATGTACTTCCCTTTAAGATTTCAAGGTAGGTAGGCAGGGGTTTCTAAGTTAGGAACTTTGGGTGTATGTTTAAAGCTGGCAAGGAAGAGGAATGGAGATGTTGTTGTTTGAAAAAGTTTGAAAAAGTTTCCAGACAGGATTTTTCTGCCTGAAATGCCCCGTTTATGCAATACCGGCATGGACACGTAGTACTATGCAATAGGAAAAAAAATGCCACAGCCTTAATAACCTTAGTAAGCATTGTCCAGTCCTCATTTTTCTTGGAAAAGAAACCTTAGTAAGCATTTGCAGTCCTCATTTTTCTTGGAAATTGCCTGTAACGTGAGCAAGAGTGCCAGAAACATCTCTGTAGACTATAAACCTTTGTAGGTCCAGTGTTCCTTGGGACATCAAATATTACCTAGTCCTTACCAGAAAAGAACATTTATATTGGAGTCATCAAAAAAGCATAAATAACTGAAGGGTAAGTTGAATAAATATTTCATTAATCTATGTTATCCAAAGAGATAGAGTGAATAGTCTTATAATCCCGTAGAGGAGACATATAAACAAGTGCCGTGGGAACACAGAGCATGAACAACATATAGTAATGTAACCTGATAGGCAGGGGGTGGTAACATTCAATCTGAGGTTTGAAGCATTCTAATAGGACAATACAGTGCTCTCCCTTGTCAAACAGGCTGACCTATTTAAATAGCTAAGCGATCTGGCATATGTTTCTTATCTATAAAGTTGACCTAATTTCCAGTTGTTACCATGATTAAAATATTGTACATAACCATTATTAGATCAGTAGCTCAAAACTTGATATTCTGCCTGAGAATATATACCAGTGGGCCTCCATCTAGGTTGAGAACCATAAACCCACCTGGAGATTTCATCTGTATAATTTCATCCCTAACTATATGCTTGTGGTTTTTATCTGTCATAAGGTTTTATGAATGGAAAGACCGGTTGCTGGCTTCTTTCCCTGATAATTTTTGTCATTGTGTTACCCTGGATGAATTATTTATAGAATATTGAGCTGAGATTGTCCCTATTTTATTTCAAACACAAGTAAACAAAGCTATTGTAAAGAACAATATGATTTTTATACCTCTTTTACTTTGTGGTAAATATATTGACTAAGCAAAGAGACTAGAAGTATTTATCTGTTTTATTACTAGATATTTTGGCTTGTAAGGTTATCAGAGAATAGGAACAGCAACTGATCTATAAAAGGTTAAAAAAATCAATTTATCTGCTATTTTTTATGTGTGTCCTGGGTTGCAAACCCCTATGTTTTTCTCTTCAGGGACCCACTTCATTTTCTTTTTCAGTATGAGAGAGAAAAAGATTTCTTCTGGAAAATGAAATACTTGTGTTTAAGTATATAACTTTAGAACTTGAACAGAAATAATCCCAATATTGTATATGTCTGTTCACTGGAAATCTGATTTGACCCCTGGTTAATAATGAACTTTTGTTCATTTAAAAGTCGTGGCTCTTTATTTTTGTGAAACTATAATGGCTAAAGTCTTTTCAAATTTTTCAGGGGAGTGTGACAGCAATGACAGTATTCTTTCCCTTGGATACAGCTCGACTTCGACTTCAAGGTGAGTAACTTTTGTAGGCATCATATTCTTTTCATTTGGTGTCAGGAAACAAACATATTTTTCTAGTAACGTAAGAATATCTGTTTTGTTAGGAATCTACCCTTGTCCTTTTCCGCTGACTTTAAATACTGGTCATCAGTGCTGTTTCCTCATTAACAGAGAGGCGTTCATAAATGAGTCATAGCCTCAAGCATTCTCTAATCTGAGAGAACCTGAGTGGGCTTGCTTTAGTACGTTAGAATCATTACAATTCTTTCCAATAAACAATATGACTTTTTAAAAAAGATTTTATTATTTTTTTTTAAGTAATCTCTACACCCATTATGGGGCTCGAACTTACAACCCCAAGATCAAGCGTTACATGCTCTACCAACTGAGCCAACTAGGAGCCCCAACAATATGACTTTTTAAAGGCACAATGTGGAGAGTTTTTGCTGGGAGTAGATCTTCTCAAAAGAGAACAGAGAAGAAATAGGAAATGCATTGAAGCCAAACACCCACTGTCACTGCTAAATTGGGCGTGTAGTCTTAGTTTGCCTTTTTTGAATTATTGGACTGTGCAACCCTCTATAATTCCTGCTTGTTTTTCCCTCAGTATTTTTCAACTTGAAATTATAAACCTGTGCCAGAACTTACATGAAGAAATAAAAGAGTAAGATTAGCTTTGAACAAACTAATTCCTACAATAAAACCCTTCATGGCTATTATTTTACATTAATTTTAGAGTTTTGTGATAGGTAATAATTTCACATGACTCAAAAGCCAAAAATCTCTAAAACGATACACAGTATGGTGGAAAATCTCACTGTAATCTGCCCCTTCTTTCCCTCTCTTCTCTCCCTTGCAGATAATGTCTTTATTAATCTCTCAAACAGTCTTGCAGAGTTTTGTTATGGAATAACAAATAAAAAAAAAATATATAGGGGCACCTGGGTGATTCAGTTGATTGAGTGTCTGATGTCAGCTCAGGTCATGATCTCAAGGTTCTTGAGTTCGAGCCCCACATCAGGCACGCTGCTGTCAGCCTATCAACGCAGAGCCTGTTTCAGATCTTCTGTCCCCCTCTCTCTGCCCCTCCCCAACTTGCACGCTCCCAAAAATAAATAAATATTTAAAAAAATAATATATATATTCTTAGTTTTCTCCCTTTCTTACACAAAAAGCATTTTTGCTACACTGTTCTGCACCTTGTATTTTTCACTTAACAGCATATTGTAAATGCCTTCCAAATCAATGCTTTGGGAGCTTCTTCATCCTTCTGGCTGTAGAGTGTTCCATAGTGTGGATGCTCCATAACCTGTTTACCCTTCCCCCTTTCTAGATTCTTGGGTGGTTTCTTCTCTTTTGTAGAATAGACTCGTTCATATGCTGCTTTGTTTCTGTAAGTTCAATGTGATAAATTCCCAGAAATGAGATTGCTGTATCAAAGGGTTAAACCTGTTTGTAAATTTTTTTTTTTTACAATCGTTGCATTTGTCTTTTATTTTATTTTTATTTCTTTTTTTTTTTTAAATATAATTTATTGTCAAGTTAGCTAACATACAGTGTATACAGTGTGCTCTTGACTTCGGGAGTATATTCCTGTGATGCATCGCTTACATAGGACACCCGGCGCTCATCCCAAAAAGTGCCTTCCTCAATGCCTGTCACCCATTTTCCCTGTAATGTTTTTTTTAATGTTTATTTTTGAGAGAGAGACAAAGTGTTAACAGGGGAGAGGCAGAGAGAGAGAGGGAGACACGGAATCTGAAGCAGGCTCCAGGCTCTGAGCTGTCAGCACAGAGCCCAACGTAGGGCTCAAACTCATGAACCGAGTTTGAGCCCTCCTAGGTGAGGCTCCTAGGTGCTGAGCCTCCTAGGTGCCCCAATTCTCATCCTTTTGAGACCTTTTAGTTTTTAGGTTAGGAAACCGAGCACAAGCCTAAAACTTTGAAAACCTGAGTTTTAATCCTGGCCCTGCTGCCAACTACATGTGTCCTTCACAGCTTTTGTGTCTGTAGCCTCTTCCCTAACAGGGAGATGGTAATTTATTTCCACTCTACTTTATAAGATGTTAAGATAAAAATGAGAATATGTAACTTTGAAAAAAAAAAAAGCCCCAAACAAGATAAGCCTTATGAAATAGAAGATCTCCTGTCACATCTTTTGCTTTGGAAATTAGGTGTTGAATTAAAATGCTTTATGGTTCGTGAATACCAGATGAAACCCAAGGGATCCACAGTTGGGAATTGAGCACATGGGAACAAGGAGGGTTGTTGAGTTCTGAGGCAAGCTAAGGAGCTCAAATAGGGCGGGAGATCGCTCAGGTGAGGTAAATGGCATTTCAGTGAAACTTGCTGATGCTGAAGATCATAATTCTCAGATTTAGTTTAAACGTATATTCTTTCATCTTATAGTTGATGAGAAAAGAAAGTCCAAAACTACACACATGGTGCTCCTGGAGATCATTAAGGAAGAAGGCCTGTGAGTACCAACCACCTTGCTCATCCTTGTTAGAGCAGGCAGCCCGTTGGGAGATTGCCAGGCTTCTGGCAAATCTGCACTCTCTCCTCCCGTTCTCGCAGCCTTACAGTAGTTGTGGATTTTAATTGCCCAACTTATAAGTACATAATTGTTTTCACCTCCTTGAAGTTCTGTGGTTGGCCATTTTGACTCTTGATCATAGAGTCTTCCATGAAACCAATGCTTTATGGTTTTGTTTTGTTTTTTACAGTGAGCTGAAGAAGGTGATAATTTAGTTTGTTCTATGATATATTCAGGCAGATTATGTACTTCTTTTGGTTGGTTTTTTTTTTTACTTTTTATTTGGAAATAATTTCAAATTCACAAAAAATTATGAAACTAAAAATAGTACAAAGAATATCAGTATATGCTTTATGCAGATGGACCTGTTACACTTTTTCCCATTTATTTTACCATCTGTGCTCATATTCTCTCCCCTCTCACCCTCCCTCTTCTCTGTTACACACACACACACACACACACACCACACAAACTTTTTTCAGAATTATTTAAGAGTAAGGTACACACCATACATCAAAGCTTTTACCCCTATCACATTAACAATTTTAAAGAATATAACTCCCCTCCCTTTTTTTTTTAATAACATACTTCTCATTTTAACTTTGCCTCACGTTTCTTTATGATTAGATTGAAGCTCTGCATTCTTGGCCAGAATAATGCATAGGTGATATCGTGTCCTTAGGATATCACATCTGGAGTCACGTATTGTCCACTGGCCCATCATTGCTTAATTATGGTTTCTCAGATTTGGGTTAGCCACTGAATAATTTTTCCTCTCTTGCAACTATAAACAGTCTATGAAGAGAAACTTTAGTATCAGTATTAAACTCAAAAATTCCTGCTTTTTCCGTGGCTTATAATTGATTACTATATGATATTATTTTGGTGCTTAAATTGTCCCAGGTGTGGCTAGTAGGAGCCCTTCAGCCATGTTCCTGTGCCCTTATAAATGCGCCCAACCACTTCTTTTTTTTATACTCGCTATCTATATTTTCTTCATTTTAAATGCTGTTACCTTGTAGTAAAATGTGAGTGATGCCACATTTACTAATAGCCATGAGGAAATTGTCTCTAATCTTACATAGTAACTTACTAAAGGAAATCAATGGGAGGAAATCAGTAAAATCAATCACTGAAAGTGTGTTGTTTCTTTGGCCTCATTAATGGTAGAGAAGATGTCTTGGTTTGGGTATCTTTCAGAATATGAAATATATGTGCAGTTTGGAGTATGTTGTAATACAGAAGTGAACTTCGAGAATATGTGAATGATCAGCTTTTCCTGGGACTTTGCCCATTGCTACTGGCTTTTGTCCAGCATCTTTACTTGGCTTATTGTGTTTTTCCTCTAGCCTGGCACCGTATCGAGGGTGGTTTCCAGTTATCTCCAGTCTGTGCTGCTCCAATTTTGTCTATTTCTACACTTTTAATAGTCTCAAAGCAGTCTGGGTCAAAGGTCAACGTTCTACTACTGGAAAAGATTTAGTAGTTGGATTTGTTGCAGGTAACAAAGTTTTCTGAGTATAAAATTTTTTATATTTTAATATTTATCTTGTGGTTCATATATTCTGTAAAGTTTATTTTAGCACAAATTAATGCTACAAAGAATGTAATTCGTTTTCTGACTTAGCCGTGTGTGTGTGTGTGTGTGTGTGTGTGATAAAAACACATAACATATAATTTGCCATTTTAACTATTTTTAAGTGTATACTTAAGCAGTAAGTTCATTTATATTATTGTGAAACAGATCTTCAGAACATTTTCAAACTCTATAACCATTAGACAGCAAACTCTCCCTTCCTCCCTCCCCCTGATAATCACCATTCTACTTTCTATTTCTGTGAATCTGACTACTTGAGATGCCTCATATAACTGGAATCATACAGTATTTGTCTTTTGTGACTGACTTATTTCATTCAGCATAATGCCCTCAAGGTTCATTCATGTTTTGCTCTTTTTTTTTTTTTTTTTTAAGGCCAGATACTATTCAGTTGTATGTATATACCACATTTTGTTTATCCATTCATCTATTGATGGGCATTTAAGTTGTTTTGGCCTCTTGGCCACTGTGAATAGTTGCTGTTACGAACATGGGTTGTGTAAATAAATCTTTTTGAGTCCCTGCTTTCAGTTCCTTTGGATATATACCCAGAAGTGAGGTTGCTGTCATATGGTAGTTTTTTTGTTTTTTTTTTTTTTAATTTTGTGAGGAACCACCATACTGTTTCCCACTGTGTCATATAATCCCACCAGCAGTGCACAGCGGTTTTAAGCTCTCCACGTCCTCACCAGCTCTTGTTATTTTCTGGGTGTTTTAGTTTTGATGGTAGCCATCCTGATGATGATAACCATCCTGATAGTGAGGTGATATTTCACTGTGGTTTGATTTGCATTTCTATCTTTTCATATGCTTGTTGGCCATTTGTATGTGATCTTTGGAGAAGTGTCTATTCAAGTCCTTTGCCCATTTTTTAATCAAGTTGCTTGATTTTTTTGTTGTTGAGCTGTAGATTTTTTTCTTATTTTTTTTATTTTAGAGAGAGAGAGAGCATGTGAGCAGGAGAGAGGGGCAGAGGGAGAGAAAAACCATATATATATATGGTCTTTAATCCATTTAGAGTTAACTTTTGTATGTGGTGGAAGATACAGGTCCAACGTCATTCTTTTGTATGTGGATATCCAGATACCCAGTTTTCCTAATACCATTGAAGAGACTGTCCTTTCCCATTTGAATGGTCTTGGCATCCTTGTGGAAGATTGTTGACTAATTACACCAAGGTTTATTTCTGAGCTGAGTTGGCTTACTTTTTTCTTTTTTTTAAGTTTATTTATTTATTTTGAGAGACCAGCTACCCGTCTAAATAAATAAACTTAAATAAATAAATAAATTATTTAATTGAAAAACAGTTACCAGGGGTGCCTGGGTATCTCAGTCGGTTAAGCATCCATCTTCAGCTCAGGTCATGATCTCGCGGCTGATGGGTTTGAGCCCCACCCCGGGCTCTGTGTTGACAGCTCAGAGCCTGGAGCCTGCTTTGGATTCTGTGTCTCCCTCGCTCTCTGCCCCTCCCCCTTGCACGCTCTCTCTTTTTCTCTCTCTCTCAAAAATGAATAAACATTAAAAAAAAAAATTAAAAAAACAGTTACCAGGCTAGGAGTTTTCATGTCCCCTCGGTTTTCCTCTTTACCTGTATGAAACCACAGATGTTTTGGGGCACCTGGGTGGCTCAGTTGGTTGAGCGTCCAACTTTGGCTCAGGTCATGGGTCTTGCGGTTCGTGTGTTCAAGCCCCGCGTCTGGCTCTGTACTGACGACTCAGAGCCTGGAGCCTGCTTCAGATTCTGTGTCTCCCTCTCTCTCTGCCCCTCCCCTGCTTGTGCTCTGTCTCTCTCTAAAATAAATAAACGTTAAAAAAAATTTTTTTTAAAAAGAGTCACATGCTCCACTGACTGGCCCAGCCAGGCGCCCCTGTGGTAAGAAATTTTAAGATCTACTCTCTTAGTAACTTTCAAATACACAATACAGTATTATTAACTGTAGTCATTATGGTGTACATTACATCCCATGACTTACTTATTTTATAACTGAAAGTCTGTACCTTTTGACCCCCCCACCAGACCAAGTTTTACATAAAGAGTATAGCACACAGGATTTCATTCTTTGTGGAAATGAATACTTGTAGGTAACAGAAGACACGAACAGAAGTTCCTCCAAAGAAGACATATACATGGCTAACAGACACATGAAAAAATGCTCAATGTCACTCATTATCAGGGGGAAAAAAATCAAAACCACAATGAGATACCACCTCACACCTCTCAGAATGACTAAAATTAATTCAGGAAACAACAAATGTTGGCGAGAATGCAGAGAAAGGGGAACCCCCTTACACTGTTGGTGGGAATGCAAACTGGTGCACCCACTCTGGGAAACAGTGTGAAGTTTCCTCAGAAAGTTAAAGATGGAACTATCTTATGACCCAGCAATTGCACTACTAAGTATTTATCCAAAAATACTGATTTGAAGGAGCACATGCACCCCAATGTTTATAGCAGCACTATCAATAATAGCCAAATTATGGAAAGAGCCCAAATGTCCATCAACTGATGAATGGATGAAGAAGATATATATATATATATATATATATATATATATATATATATATGTTATATGGAATTATGGATATATGGAATATTATATATTCCATATAATGAAATATTACTCAAATGTCCATCAACTGATGAAGAAGATATATATATATATGTATATATATATATATATATATATATATTATATGGAATTATATATATGGAATATTATATATTCCATATAATGGAATATTACTCAAATGTCCATCAACTGATGAATGGATGAAGAAGATATATATATATATATATATAATATGGAATATATATATGGAATATTATATATTCCATATAATGGAATATTACTCAGCCATTAAAAAGAATGAAATTTTGCCATTTGCAGTGATGTGGATGGAACTAGAGTGTATTATGGTAAGCAAAATAATCCAGTCAGAGAAAGGAAAATACCGTATGATTTTACTCATATGTGGAATTTAAGAAACAAAACACAGGAACATAGGGGAAGGGAAGGAAAAATAAAATAAGATAAAAATAGAGAGGGAGGCAAACCATAAGAGACTCTTAACTATAGAGAACAAACTGAGGGTTGCTGGAGGGGAAGTGGGTAGGGGGATGATCTCAATGTGTGATGGGCATTAAGGACGGCACTTGTTATGATGAACACCTGGTGTTATACGTGAGTCATGAATCACTAAATTCTACTCCTGAAACCAATACTATACTACATGTTAACTAACTTGAATCTAAATGAAATTTTGGAAGAGGAAAAAAAAGAAAGTGTGCCCAACTGCACAAAGTGGCTTGTGATCTAGTAAATATAATGCCTTAAAAAAATAAAAATTTTTAAAATTCTAAAAAAATGAATACTTGTAGTAAGTAACTCAGGATAGAAACCCAGGAGTCATTATAGCAAGTGCTGTCTCACCCTCCACATTTGTTTGGTCATCAGGAACCATCAGTCTCAACCAAGAGCACACTGTATACACTGCATATTAGCTAATTTGACAATAAATTATATATATGTAAAGGAACCATCAGTGTCAGGGATGCCTGGCTGACTCAGTCAGTAGATCATGTGACTCTTGGTCTTGGGGTCGTGAGTTCAAGCCCCATGTTGGACATAGAGATTACTTTAAAAAAAAAAAAAAAAAGAGCCATCATCATTCTGTCTCCTAAGTATCTCTAGAATCTGTTCCCTCTTTTCCATATACATAGCCATTTCCCAAAATCAAGCACCATCATCTCTCACCTGGACCATTGTTCTATTCTGTTCTTGCCTCTGAGGTCTTCCTCACTAACCTACTTTGCATAGTCTTGCCCAGCTAACCTTTCTGGAAGAATAGTTTTCTAACACTGTCATAACTCAAAGAACTCAAGTTTGAGATTTGTTCACTTGGAAAAAAAAAAGTCAGAATAGATCCTGAGGTGTCTTATACAGAAGGGATCTTCCTTTTTACACAATTGCAGCAGATGGCAATCTAGTATTATCCTTAATACTTGAGACCAAGTATTTGTAATGTCTTGATTTTTTTTTTAATGTTTATTTATTTTGAGAGAGAGTGTGCATGAGCAGAGGAGGGGCAGAAAGAGAGGGAGAGAGAGAATCCCAAGCAGGCCTATGCTGTCAGCACAGAACCTGACACAGGGCTAGATCCCATGAACCGTGAGATCATGACCTGAGCTGATATCCAGAGTTGGATCCTTAACCTACTGAGCTGCACAGGTGCCCCTGTAATATCTTGATTTCAATACATTTTAGATTCTATGGTTTTATGTATTTACATTTAAAAGATTACGAGTCACAGTCAAGGACTAGCTCATATAACTTTCCATGAAACTGCTAATTCATGAGATATATGATGAAATCTTTTTTAATTTTTCAGAGATGTTTATTTGCTAATATCTCACATCCCATTCTCCACCAGGCACACAACACCCTTGTTATTTTCTCTCACTGTGCTCTGCTTGTCTCCTTTCTAACTGTTACACATCTGCCATTACAGTAGATTCCCCTATACCTAACACTGCTAGACTGGTATAGTAGAGCACTTAGTTTTTAAAAGTCATTTGACCTAGGGAGTATCATAAATAGCATACTTTATATTTTATTTTAACTTAAGATGTATATATGTATATTTTAATCCTTATTTATTTTTGAGAGGGAGGGCAGAGAGAAGGAGACAGAGGATCCGATGTAGGCTCCATGCTGACAGCAGAGAGCCTGATGTGGGGTTTGAACTCAAGAACGCAAGATCATGACCTGAGCTGAAATCAGTTGCTTAACTGACTGAGCCACCCAGGCGCCCCTCATTTTTTTTAGTATATGGCCAAGGTATATCAGTTCACTATGGGAGTTTTGTGCCTTTTCTTGTACATACCCCATATTTGTAGAGTTTTGCCTGCATAACAGATACAATTGACATAAGCAGGTTGGAGAAAAGACATAGTATCAGTCTAATTCACTTACATTCTGTAGTGTCTTCTTGAGTATGTGAAAGAAAGGTGCAATGGGTCTGTGTCAGTTGTGAGCATCATCTGTTACATATCTTCTCAGAGAGATGGTGGAGAACTGCTGTCCTGAAACCCAAATCTGATTATGTTATCCCCAGCTTCAAACCCTTCCATGTCTGCCACCTGCAAATAGGATAAAGTCATGGCGCCTGTAGTGTAAAAGGATGAGAGCCCAACATACAAGATCTGTGTTGATACTGCTTACCTCTAGCTTGATCTCTACTGGCTCCCATCCTCTCTTGGAAAACTGATTCCTTGAATGTACTAATCCATTTAATAACTCCATTCCTCTACAACTATTGTTGTCTGTCCGATACTGACTGTTGTTCATCTGATATACAGCGTCCCCACTCCTGCCCCCAAACACAGGATTATCCAGCCCAGAATCAAAATGTCAGTTGTATCACAGTTGAGAGACACTTGGTCAAATGGATTTTGTCCTCCTTTATAATTCTGAGATTCTCTGATTTTAGGTTGTCTTTTTCTGAAGATAGGGAATTCTTTGGAAATGGCTTTTTGAGTTTTAAAATTTTCCTTGTAAAATGTTTTCTCACATCTTAATACCTATGCATTCTTAGAATTAGAACCACTTTTTCTTTTCCTGCTGTGGGCCTTGTCATGTATTAAAATCACTGTAGAAATGAGTTTCTTTGTCTCCAAGGAGTACTGGAAACAGTATTATTGTTATTCAAGTTCTGCTCGAAACGTAGAAATTTATTACTTACTGTATTTTCATAGGAAAAAGACTCATATAGCTTGATACCTTGGGGAAGGATTTGGGAACAGAATCTTAAGGAAAACTTAAATGAAGAAGATAATTGCCACTTTTATGAAATCGGGATTTTCACCAATAACTGTTTTTGAATGCCAGTGGTGTTACTGTTAGGACAGTTCATATTCCTCTCCTGCCCTCCGGTCTTTAATCTGGTAAGGCGGGTTTGTTCCCCCTTGGGTGTCAAGTTGCATTCCTTCATAGGGAGCCCTATGGTTAGATTTATAGCCTTGATCCGCCTACCCTTTTCCTTTATCAGTAGTAATTGCACTTATTTCCCAGGGGCACACACATAATTAGCATACTTTCTGATGTTTTCTCTCCTTTAACAAAGAAGACTCACTGGTGATAAAACTATTTTGTTTTCAAAATTCCAGAAGTAAATAGCTGTATTCCAATTCCCTGAATCAGTGAATACGATTTTAGTATGTGTGTTCAGTTACTGTTCATCTCTTCTTACTTGTGCTTCTGTTTTCTTATAAATGATTTTTTACAAATAAAAATAGAATCATTCAAATTGAAAGAAAAACAATTTCTTGTATTTAAGTAGATAAAGTGTTAGTATTCCCATCTTCGAGCTGAAGCATCAGCCACAGCTTGGAACTGAAAGAAGAATTTTCTACCCAGGTTTGTAAATAAGCAGAGAACTTTCTTTCCCCTTCAGCCATATCCCTCGTGCGTTGGTGACAGTTGGAATCCCTCATCATGACCATTTGTAGCTTGTTTTTCTCCCATGGAATGCTGTCCTTTGCTTGATTATATAGGTTGTAAGTTTTTAGTAAAGTTTTGAATCCTCAAATATTTTGAGTGTCTTTTCTCAGAACTCGTAAAATTATAGTGGCCAAAAAATACCTCTCCATCTGTTTTGGCTTAGAGGATGAACAAAGTACTTGAACTTTTCAGATACAAAGCTTTGAAATACTAATGTTTTCACAAGGATTTTATGTACTCTTCTTTAGATGATGGAGTGCATTTTTGTACTTGAGATTGTTCTTAGAACCCTCTCCATTTTCAGCTCATGTTAATAACAGAGATATGAAAGCAGAATTTTTTTCTTTTTCTTTTTTTTTTTTTTTTTGGTGCAAAAGGTGATTTTACTAAAGCATGGGGACAGGACCCATGGGTGGAAAGAGCTATGAAAGCAGAATTTTCAATGATGGTTACATCTTAACTGAGGCTGCATTGCCTCCGAAGTGTTTTGTGTGTGCCTACCTCTTGAATAGAACATGAAGGGAATTTTGATTTCTAAAGAATTTGTTTAACAGACAACCCATTTCATTTGTGTAGGAAGGTATGTATGCTATGTCTACAGTATCCACAGAAGCCTGTGATCTCTGTTCCTGAGCTTTCCTGTCTTCATGTTAAAAAAAAAAAAAAAAAAAAAAAAAAGTAGACTGCTCAGTAGTACCTTCTAGTCTGAATTTTCTGGCTGTTGATTTTTCAGTCAAGAGATGTGTACATTCACTAGGAAGACATTATAAAGTCTGGGCAAAAAGCCATTAAAAAGTCATGTACTGATACTCTTCTGTCGTGGTCTTCTGGGCACTGGCACTTTTTAAAAACAAGATGAGCAAAAATCTCTAGGTAAGGCTTTTTCAGATAATGATCAATGCCTTACGTGACAATGCATGAATACAGTGAGTCATAGCTTAAAGATGACTCAAGTTATGTGACTCTTCAAAAATATAATAAATACAGCTCATAAAATTTTTTGATGTCTTTCATTTTGAGAAATGTGTTCTCCTGATGCTCTTAAGAAAGGTAACAAAATGTCTCTCTTTAGCAACTGTATACAGCAAATGAAAAAATTGGACTTGAATCTCTTGGCTGTTTCCTCAAGCTTGTCTTTAGTTAGACTGTGTTTTCTGAATAGTGTGTTTTGAGATTCCTTAAATCAAAACATTCTTTCTCCTGTTGTATTTAAATGACTTTAGTAAAAGAAGATTTCTCTTCCTTAGGATTTTGCCTCTTGGTTCCTCAGAGCGTGGCTAGAGCCAGACAGCTTTATGTGTGGTTGTTTGCTGAATTTGTTCATTGGTTCATTTGTTCAACATTTATTTAACAAATATTTATAAAGTATCTACTATGTGTCAGGCACTTTGTTACAACTCTATCTGGTATTTTTTTTAAATCATTCCAGGACTGATGAGGAATATTTTAAAATTTCAAGATGGTGTTAACTTGGGATCATGTGTTTTCAAAAAAGAAGCACCTGGCTCATTGTATTGTTCCACTCTGAGGCAACTTTGGGGGGCCAAGACCCCCATCCTTAAGCTTGTAAGGATCGTGATGCTTGCGGAGCTGTTTCAGGTGTTTTGTGGTGGTTCATAACTACTGCTTGCTGCCTGCCTATCCTAATTCCCTAAGCGATGAGGAACTCTTCTGGGAGCCTCTATCTAGTCCCTGGTGAAGCTCTTTCAAATGTCACCACTTTCTCCCACCTGTCACCCATTGTACCAAATCCATACTCACTTAAAACCATGTAAGCTACTTACGTGAGAGTTGTAAGTTGTGTGTTTTATCAGATATTGTCATGGACTTAGCATGTGGTCAATAAGCCTTCTGTTATTTTCAAAATGTACATAAGGCTACATCAAAATTGCTGCTTTGGATGCTCTACAAATTGACAAATAGATCACGTCCTGTTATACAAGTGAGGAAACTTGCTCTTTTCACGTGGAAAGTGTTGCTGCCAGCCAGTTTGCTATCTGCAAGGCTTCTGACTTGCTTCTAACAGTAGTGGCTTGTGTTGTACCCTGTCACAGACACACGCCTTACCTCAGGTCTCCTAGTAGGTCAGTGGCAGAAGTAGAAATGAAACATTGGTACATAGATGTAAGGTAAGACAGCAAAGCTTGAAAGGTTACATTTTGCTTTCCCTTTGTCTCCTCTTTCTTTTGGAAGGTGTGGTGAATGTGTTGCTAACAACTCCACTCTGGGTGGTAAACACCAGACTGAAGCTGCAAGGGGCAAAATTTAGGAATGAAGACATTGTACCAACCAACTACAAAGGTATTATTGGTAAGTGTTTCTTGGGTAAGTTCCTATTTAAGGAGTTTCTTTTCTCTATCTGGAATTTATTGCCTCCATAATGCTGCCTATCCGAGAGCCTCAAATCTTGACATCTAACAGTGAGCATTTGTTTAGCTCATGTGTCTGTGGATTGACAAGAATTTGACTCGTTGAGGCTGGGGCCAGCCTGCACATATTCTTCTCTTGGTGATGGCAGAAGCACAGGAGGACACGTCCAGTTGTACAAGGATATTTCCAGCCCCTGTTCACATCTTGTTTGCTAACGTCCTTTTGGCCAAAGCACATCTCATGGCCAAACCCAAAGTCAGGGCTAGAGAAGTATACTGTTGTTACATGGACTGTTGGTGGAAAGGGGTAAATATTTTAAAAAATAATCTACACTGTTGTGGTTTTTGTTGTTGTTGTTGTTGTTTTTTAGTGTTGTCTTTGGATAAAACTATCTTATTAACATCTGATGACTTTGAGCTTAATAGTACTACATAACCTGGTTCTCCTTTCCCATGTTTCCATCTTTGTAATGAGAACAGTAGTTTCCTTATTAGTCAGATCCTATATAATGGACCCAGGGAGCTATCTCTTGTTGTCCTGGACTTTGCTATGAAACACATAGGGTATCAGTTCACAATTCTCTGTAATATAGAGTTCCCGGTGGTGGTGGTGGTGGTGGAGGTGGTTATTACTTAGGAAAACCTGACTTTCTTTCTTTCTTTCTTTTTTTTTTTTAATTTATGCATTTATTTTAATTTTATTTTTTACTATTTTTTAATTTACATCCAAATTAGTTAGCATATAGTGCAACAATGATTTCAGGAGTAGATTCCTTAGTGCCCCTTGCCCATTTAGCCCATCCCCCCTCCCACAACACCTCCCGTAACCCTCGGTTTGTTCTCCATAGTTATGAGTCTCTTCTATTTTGTCCCCCTCCCTGTTTTTATATTATTTTTGCTTCCCTTCCCTTATGTTCATCTGTTCTGTGTCTTAAAGTCCTCATATGAGTGAAATCATATGATGTTTGTCTTTCTCTGACTGACTAATTTCGTTCAGCATAATACCCTCTAGTTCCATCCACATAGTTGCAAATGGCAAGATGTCATTCTTTTTGATTGCCCGGTAATACTCCATTGTGTATATATATATATATACACCACATCTTCTTTATCCATTCATCCATCGATGGACATGTGGGCTCTTTCCATACTTTGGCTATTGTTGATTGTGCTGCCATAAACATGGTGCATGTGTCCCTTCGAAACAGCACACCTATATCCTGTAGATAAAGGACTAATAGTGCAATTGCTGGGTCGTAGGGTAGTTCTATTTTTAGTTTTTTGAGGAACCTCCATACTGTTTTCCAGAGTGGCTGCACCAGCTTACGTTCCCAGAAAACTTGACTTTGTAATGCCAGATTGTCAGGAAGAGTTACCTATGATTTAAGTTGGTGTCTCAATAATCTGGTGACCGTCAGTGTCCAATGATTATCAAAAAGTAGTTAACTGATGAGGCTGCCCCCAGAATATCATTGCAAGAAGGAAATTTTAATAGAACCAGTATGATTTGTGTTCTGGGTACATTTGAACAAAATTCACATTGTGTTGTCCAGTTAGGGGATTGTCCTCAAAAGTCCTTGATTTCTTGCCTAGATGCTTTTCACCAGATCATTCGAGACGAAGGAATCTTGGCTTTATGGAATGGCACATTTCCTTCCTTGCTGTTGGTCTTCAATCCTGCCATCCAGTTCATGTTCTATGAAGGTTTAAAACGGCAACTTCTAAAGAAACGAATGAAGGTAATCCCTGATTGTGAAAGCAACAAATAATCTCAGACATTGTCTTATTTGCATTGATGTGGTTTGTTCTTTTTTCGCTTTCCAGCTTTCTTCTTTGGATGTGTTCATCATTGGTGCAATATCCAAAGCGATTGCTACCACAGTCACTTATCCCATGCAGACGGTACAGTCAATTCTGAGGGTGAGTGCTGGGGTTCTCCCTGCATCTAATCAAACAACGTTCTAAAATATGTGGTGTCTCAGGGCGCCTGGGTGCCTCAGTTAAGCATCCGACTTTCGCCCAGGTCACAATCTCGCGGTTTGTGGTTCGAGCCCTGCGTTGGGCTCTGTGCTGACAGCTCAGAGCCTGGAGCCTGCTTCGGATTCTGTGTCTCCCTCTCTCTCTGCCCCTTCCCCACTCATGCTCTGTCTGTCTGTCTGTCTGTCTGTCTGTCTCTCTGTCTCTCAAGAATAAATAAGCATTAAAAATTTTTTTTAAATAAATAAAATATAGGGGTGCCTGGGTGGCTCAGTCGGTTGGGCGGCCGACTTCGGCTCAGGTCATGATCTCGTGGTCCGTGAGTTCGAGCCCCGCATCGGGCTCTGTGCTGACAGCTTGGAGCCTGGAGCCTGTTTCAGATTCTGTGTCTCCCTCTCTCTGATCCTCCCCCGTTCATGCTCTGTCTCTCTCTGTCTCAAAAATAAATAAACGTTAAAAAAAATAATAAATTAAAAAATAAAATAAAATAAAATATATGATTTCTCTGTTTAAAACAGTGTTAACAAAGCAATAAAGTAGTCAGTTGGTAGGCTGGAGCATTCCTTATGCATTTTTTCATTTGTTTGATATATTGCCCGCTAGGCTGGCTGTCACTTGGTTTTCTGTTTGGTTTGGAACAAAGATTATATTTGTAATTTCCAGTTAACATAGTGTCTCAGAAAACCCAAATGTGGGACGAATTTCTTTAACAACCTTGGGAAAGTATAAGTTTGTTTCCTTCTCATGAAAGGTGATTTGGTTAGGTTAATCTTTACAAAATCAGATGTTGATTCCTTTAGTTCATTCAGGAGGAATTAATGATTTAGTTTTTCTGAAGAGCTTTCAAATTTCTGTTTTTTTCATTCAATTATTTAATGCCCACTCTGTGTGAGGAGCTGGCTACACATGGTGAATAAAAATCCTAATCCCTGCCCTCCTGGAGGTAATAGAGGAAAGAATGAACCAATATATAGGCAGAATAAATAGGTTGTTATAAATTGAGAAAAGAACTATCTAGGAAGTGAGCTGCATTCTGAGATTTAGTGGAGGGGGGCATGGTGCAGATGTTCTTAGATGGGATGATTGAAGATGACTGGGCTCCTCTGAGGAGGCATGTATAAAAATCAAGACTTAAAAGAACCTAAGGATCCAGGCATCAAAGAACATTCTAGGTAGAGGGAACATGTTGTGCTAAGAGCTTGGTGAATATTGGGAAATGAAAACAGGCCACTGTGGCTGGAGAGTGGGCTCCGGATGAGATTAGGAAAGTAGCAGGGAAGCCTATAAGTGAGGATTCTAGATTTTATTCTCACCTGAGTGGGAAGCTTTTGAAGGCCGTTTAGCTAGGGAGTGGTGTGATCTGATTTACAATTCGAGAAGATTCCTCTGGTTCTTCTGTGGTGAATTGGTCATAGGGCTAAGAGATGAGGGTGGGAGGGCAATCAGGAGGCCATTTCCATAGTACAGGTAAGAGGTGATGGTGGCCTACACTGAGGTGGTAGCAGAGGAGAGGAGAGAGAAGACATGGACAGATTCACAATCAGTTTTAGAGAAAAAAATTCAAAGTATTTATGGTAGATAAAATGGGGGTGATAGTGAAAGTATTTCAGTTCAAAAATTTATTACCTTCTGTTAAAAGTATTTCTACTGATGTGCTATTTTTAAATTGATACTTAATACAAGGAATTCAGCAGCATCTAAATAAATGTATTTTGATACTTTTACAGTGTAAACATGTAATGTGAAGAGCTTAGACTGAAGAGGTTCTGATTTGTGGTTATCAGAACTTTTAAAGGACTGGAGGGCAAACCATACCATCAGTATCTAAATCTTCCTTGTGGGCATGTTTGTTTTCTTTTGAGGTAGAATTTTCCCATAATTCTCTGTAAAGTGAAAATTCTCATGCTTGATTCATTGAAAAATATTTCTTATTTTCACTTATTTTATTGAAAAAGAGAAGATTCATGAAATCTACATAGTAATTGGATATTTTTATTACTGTATACTATAAGACCTTACTCAAACATAATTTCCTCTGCAATAGAAATTGATCTTTTTTTCTTCTTCCCCAGTTTGGACGCCACAGACTAAACCCAGAAAACAGAACATTGGGAAGTCTTCGGAATGTTCTCTATCTTCTTCACCAACGAGTAAAGTGAGCTTTGTAAATGCTTCACATTCTGTCCTGTCTTTCAACAGCCATCTCTGCCAGGGAGTAGCTAATTCTGCTTAACTTGCACTACTGCCTTGGCAGTGGTAGCCTAGAAACCTCTTCTTGCATGTTGTGCTCAGACATTTCTCATTTTAGGAGCTTAGTGCAGTATGATAGCGTTTGGGGAAGTTACAGAAAAAGTTCAGGTCTTTATTCTTTGTTACTTAGAAATATACAGGACTCCTGTAGAGAGGGAAGCCTCCTATAATCTAATGTAGAGACTGTTCTGCCCTAGTAGTGCTGTCATCCGTGGTATATCCTGTGACTTCTCTTGTAGATACAAATAAACAGATATTATAGAGCAGTAGTCATAGTGAGAGAGGGAGGGGGTAGTAGGAAGAGTAAGAGTAATTATCGTAATGATGACGACAGTGATGATGATGATAAGAGTAGCTAACATTTTGAGTGTTTGCTTTGCAGCAGACCCTGAGCTCCGTGCGTCACGTGGGTAATCTCACTTAATCCTAACAGTAGCCCTGTGAGGCAGGTGCCTTCATCATTTCCCTGAATTCATTTCATTTAAAGAAGCTGACCCTTGGGGCGCCTGGGTGGCGCAGTCGGTTAAGCGTCCGACTTCAGCCAGGTCACGATCTCGCGGTCCGTGAGTTTGAGCCCCGCGTCAGGCTCTGGGCTGATGGCTCGGAGCCTGGAGCCTGTTTCCGATTCTGTGTCTCCCTCTCTCTCTGCCCCTCCCCCGTTCATGCTCTGTCTGTCTCTGTCCCAAAAATAAATAAAAAACGTTGAAAAAAAAAATTAAAAAAAAAAAAAAAAAAAAAAAAAAAAAAAGAAGCTGACCCTTAGGGATGTCAGATAAGTCAGGGGCCTCCTTTGAAGCAAAAGCTGCCATAACTTTCTGTTCCTAGATGTAAGATATTTCGAAAATAAATTTATTGTAAAAACAGAATAAGCTTGGGACACGTGGGTGGTCAGTCAGTTAAGCATCTGGCTTGGACTCAGGTCATGATCTTGCAGTTCATGGGTTCAAGCCCCACAATCAGGCTCTGTGCTGACAGCTCAGAGCCTGGAGCCTGCTTCGGATTCTGTGTCTCCCTCTCTGTCTGTTCCTCCCATGCTCACACTCTGTCTCTTGGGGGGGAAAAATTGTCTAAAAAAATCCAGAATATGCTCGGGATGAAAAAAATCAAAGATAAAGAATTGGTATAAAGTAAAAACTATAAATAATCACCATACCAAGTGTTGGCAAGAATGTGGAGCATCGAGAACTTTCCTTGTGCTGCTGGTGGGAAAATGAAATGGTACGATGACCACTTTGGAAAGCAGTTTGCCATTTTCTTCAAAAGTTAAACATAGAACTACCATAGGACCTAGCCATTCCAGTCAATTTATATACCCAAAAGAAGTGAAATATGTCTGCACAAAAACTTATATACAGATATTAATAGTTTCATTTGTAAGAATCAAAAACTGAAAAGAACGCAGATGTCCCATCATCGAGTGAATAGATACACAAGTTATTATATATCTACATAGTGAAATACTGCTCATAAAAAAGAAGGACTCTCTAATGTTGTATACATGCAACAATATGGATCTCAAAATAATTGTGCTGAGTGAAAGAAATCAGACAAAAAATTCATAGTGTATGATTCCACTTATATAAAATTTGGGAAATGCAAATACAATATCCACACCCCCCCTCCCCACCCTTATCTACAGTTTCCCTTCCCATGGTTTCAGGTGTCCACAGTCAGCCATGGTATGGAAACAGACGATCTTCCTTCTGACTTATCATCAGAAAGTCGATAGGACCTAGCGCCCAGTCCCAATGCCTGTGTCATCCGCCTCACTTCCCCTCAGAACATAGATGTTATGAGAGAGAGAGAGACCACATTCCCCTAACTGTTATTTCAGTATGTTGTTGTTCTATTTTATTATTAGTTTTTGTTGTTAATCTCTTACTGTGCCTAATTCACAAGTTAAACTTTATGATAGGTGTGTATGTATAGGAAAAAAATAGAGGGTTCAGTACTACCCACGGTTTCAGGCGTCCACTGAGGGTCTTGGAATGGATCCCCCGGGGGCTAAGCGGTGGCGTGCCCCTTTGATGCAAGAGTTGACTTTTGTGAAGAAAACCTTAACTATTTTTTTCACACCTCTTTCTTCTCAGGCGGTTTGGAATAATGGGACTCTACAAAGGCCTTGAAGCCAAACTGCTGCAGACAGTCCTCACCGCTGCTCTCATGTTCCTTGTTTACGAGAAACTGACGGCCGCTACCTTCACAGTTATGGGGCTGAAGAACGTACGCAAGCGCTGAGACACCTCGCCCCGCAAAGTGCAGAAGGCTACTCAAGATGCGGGCTTCCTTCCGTGCGAAGGGAAGTGATTCTCTTTTTACTCTTGGCTGCCTGCTCCATGAATTTTACCCTCATAGGCTGGAAAAGCATCTAAGGATAAACATGGAATAGAGCCAGCTGGACCTGTCGACCACTTCATTTTTATGATGGTTGGCTGAATTTTCTTGGGGAGGTTGGTCTGATGGTCATATGAAAAGAAAACATTATTGAAAACGTAAAAATGAAAGATTGTGGGTGTTTGTTGTTTTTCTTAAGGGGAATGGACTGTTGCTCTCGTGTGTTATCTTTTCCAGTTAAAATCTTTCTTAAATTTACCAGCTGTTCTTTTTCCCTGAACCCCCAGGTTCTAGGAATGTATTCAATACCATGTAATTCTCCTCTTAGGCTTTTGTATGTCTTAATCTTGGTATTTTCCTCACTAAACATACTATGATTGTGCCACAGGCATGACTTTATTTTTGTTGAGCTTTATTCCTCCTCCTTAAGGAAAGGTGTCGTCTTTAGTACATGAGCTGTTTATTTTGTGGGAGAAATGAAAACAATTCATCCCAAATGATTCTCTTATGAAGTATTTGTAAACATCACTTATTCATTAGTACTTGACATAATTAAAAAATATTTATTTTGAATCAGGCTTTTCATTACAAAAGGCTTGAAGTTTTGTTTTTCCATACAAGCCCCATCAAGTCAAGCCCCAATAAACTGTCAGCACAAAAGACATTTTAAAAAGTTGCCCCTTATTCAAGTATCACATTGGGTTTACAACCAGATGGTAAAAATCATAGAAAAGAGAGAGAGAGAGCAGACGCCTTGTTTAGGCTCTGGAGTATTCTCTTCCTTTACAAAATCCTGGTGAAGGCTGTATATTTTGAGAATAAATGTCTGATTGAGGTGATTTCTATTTGGGAACATCCCTTAAAGCCCTCCCACTTGGAGTTCCTGCATCGAGCAGCGTCACTGACATCACTCGGGAGCTTGTTGGGCACATGGACCCAGACCTTCTGAATCATAGTCTACGGTTTAACAAGATCCCTGGGTGGTTCATACATTAAAGTTTGAGAGACCTTAGAGCCCCTGACTTAACAGAAGCTATGACTGGTTTCAAGGATAGAAACCAAGACAAAGATTTTTCTTAAAGGAAAGTTGGACTAATGCATTGAAACCACCCCTGACAAAACTGAGTGTCCCACACATCACATCCTTTCCTTTCACCTCCTAGCCCGTGTTAAGGCGGTAAGACTTGAATTATGCAGCTAGGAGTGGATTTAGACCTCTCAAGCCACCCAAGGAGGAAACTCTGGTCATTAGGTGAACAGCTCTTTGGGCTCCTTTGACTTAGTTTTTGTCCCTATAACCAAACACCACGTTTTTCATGCATGGGTCTGATTCAGCCAGAGTCCAAGAGGAATAATGACATATCTGTGGGCTCTAGTATTTTAGTTCAGTTTTAAAAGTGGAAATTTCTTTCTCTTATTGCCTCTCTGGTTCCTGTGGTAATTTCAAAACATGTGATGATCGAACTCCTAATAACTGAAAGATGGTTGTGTATTCTAGAAAGCAAGAATTAGGAGGGGCTAATAATCTGGGAACTAGACTGAACATTCAACCCCTATTTAAGCCAAAGAATTGAAGACAGAATTGGCCCCTTTACTACTTTTCTTTTTTCTTTTTTCCTTTTTTTTGAGAGAGCATGCATGCGTGTGCAGGAGCAGGTGAGGGGCAGAAGGAGAGGGAGAGTCTTAAGCAGACTCCGTGCCCAGCATCCCAGCACAGAGCCCAAAGCAGGGCTCCATTTCACTGCCCATGAGATCACGACCTGAGCCAAAATCAAGAGTCAGATGCTTAACTGACTGAGCCACCCAGGCGCCCCCTCCCCCTGCATTACTACTTTTTATTTTACTTTAAGGTTCCTATGTGTCTGGCAGGGCTTGGGTGGGAAGCACAAGACTTATTTTTATACAGGAGAAGAATGATCATAAAGGTGCCATGTGTACTTTTGTTGTCTTAATTATGCAAGTTGCTTTGGAATTTGAATTTTGAGCTCAGGTTGGTATGTTAGAATACTTTCCAAGTCAAATTATGTAGTTAAATGAGATTTTATGATGTGAAAATCTATCTGATGCTTCTTTTTTCTGATTTTAATGAGTGAACAATTTAATATTGAGGTTTTATGCTCCCTGTGGAAGCTTGCGGACTCACCCAGTTTTGTAACCTTTGGTTAACAATAAGCTATTTGAGAAAACTAAGGAGCTGAAGTCTGTACTGTAGAAATGGAAAATTTTTATTTTTGATTCTTTATGCAGTTTCTCTAGAATGTGAGGATAAGAGCCTTTGGGATTATATTAGTGTCACCACAGTGGAAAACTTAATTTCTGTAAGTATTTAATCTGTGTTTTGAAGTGGACACTAATATTTCTACCCTCATCTTAATTTTACTATTAAATTTGAAATGCAGAAATAGGCTTGACCATAAGATCATAAGCAGTGGGAGTTAGAATCTTGGGTTTTATTCCCAGCTCTACCACCGACCAACTAGCAAATTATATCATCTCCTTGAGCTTCAGCTTTTTGATGAGTGGAGGTAATAATACTACCCACTTCAGAGGATCTTTGAGAACTAATGATGCCAGCTAAATCCCTTTATGATCTCGACAGAGGGAAAATCTGAATGAACCATGTGACTGTTCCTGGATTTATGTAGCAGTTTGTCTTCTTCAAGCTTCAATACTTTCTCATCTTATAATCCCAATGTCTCTGTGAGGCACAAGGAACAGTGTCCCCATTTAATTAACAAGGAAATTGACACAGAACTATCAAATGACTTGCGTGGTTGGAGCCAAAACTAGAGTTGATTTTCCTGCAGTCAAAGATAATGATGTAAAGATTGGGTTCTGGAATTAGACCTAGGTTCAACTCTGGCTCCACTTCTCACCAGCTGTGAGAACAAAGCAATTAGGGAATTTGTATAAAACTTCGTTTCTTTGACTATGAAATGGAGGTCTTGATAAAGCCACCTCAGAGGGTGATTGTGCTGATTAAAGAGATCATATATTCAAATTGCTTAGCACAGTGCTTGCCACATGAGAAGAGCTAGATAAACGTTAGAATGACTCATCATAATACGATTATTACTGTTGAGGGGTATGGCTGCTTGATAGATACCACTGCTCACTGTAGTGAAGTGAGTGGTAAGCACTCTGGGTTTTGAGCCAGACCTGGGTTCAGATTTTTATCTCTTACTTAATAGTATGGTGGCCACAGACAGGTCACTTGCTCACCTTTCTGAATCTGTGTCTTCATCTGTCTGATGGAAATGATTACCTCACAAGGCTGTAACACATCTTTATTTAGATATAGACCTATCTTCTTTAGTCTCAGAACAGCTCACAAGACTGAAATATGTATCTGTCTATAGATGGATATACAGAGATAGATGTATCTATCTATAGATAGATACCTTCTTTAATCCTTAATCCTCAGAAGAGCCCTGCAAAGTAATACTTTCTCTTGGACAGATGGAGAGATATATGTATGTACATTTGGCACAGTACATGACATAGATATGTGCTTCATAAATGCTGTTTTTTATATTGAGATGTACATAACATTAGTTCCGGGTATACAACATAATGACTCAATATATGTATGTATTGCAAAATGATCACCACAGTAAGTCTAGTTAACGTCTGTCACCAAAACATTCATCAGATAAGTGATGTTTGAACCAAGAAAATCAACTAGGTCTTACTTTGGGGCAGCATTTCCTCTTTCCATTTGTTTGAATTGTGAGCGTGTCTTTTCTGGGAGTCTTTCAGTGTACCTCCCCAAAAGAGAAGCCAAATCCAGTAATTTCATGTGTCATTCAGTATTCAGATTAAGTCCCCCAAATATGTATCAGTTAATCAGTAAAATACATACCGGTTCAGTAGCAAAAAGTCACTGGCTAAGTTAGTGTCTCATCTTGGCTCTCTAGAAAAGCTAAAGAATAGTGACTTCATGGGGCCAGATGCCACACATCTAAGGAAAGCCCTCCCTCTGAGCAGCTGAATTACTTACCTGGCGATGTTAAATGTCAGCAGAATACCAAATATATACAAAGGCTCATTTGTAGGATATTTACATATGCAGTAAATAGAACTGTGACTTGCAGGGCTTTTACCACCATAAGAATGAAAGGGCCTTGGGTTAGTGCTGCTGTTTGGGGGGCAAACTGGTAGCCCCTGAAAAGTAGGTTCAGTGGGACATAGTGGACAAGAAAAAAAGTTTTCCATGGGCTGGTCAAGAGAAGGAAAGAAAAAAAAAATTACTATTTAAAGACAGAAAGTGAAAATGGGAGTCAGCGGAGGGGGGAGACAAGGCACCAATGCCTAGCAGAGCCCTCAGAGAAGGCGCACTAAAAAAACGGGTGACAGGCACATAGACTTGGCAGTAAACTGTGGAACCTAGTAAATGAGGTCCAGTCTGTGATGAAGTGAAAAGGGAAAGAAACCCTGGTTTGAAAATGGGCAGTGGAACCTCCATGCATTCAGTGCCTACAAAATGCCAGGCACAATTGATTTGCATACATCTTGATATCCTTGTAATAACTCTAAATAGATGAGGATCATTCCTGTTCACAGATGAGTTAGTTAAATCCTAAAGAGTAACTTACCAATGTCAACATACCTAGTGAATGGGGGTCGGGATTTAAAATTTAGGCTGACTCCAGAACTTTCTACACTGCCACACCACATTCCTCAGATGTCCTTAAGAGTAAGGCTTCTAAATGAGTGTGTGGTTCTCTTTTACAACTTAGAGGAGCATGTAAGTGAAGATGTATTTGTTTCTGTAGTGAACTGTCTTCACCCCAATATGACACCACAAGGCTCAAAGGAAGCCTATGGCCTCTGTGTCCAAGAATGGTTCATTGAATCCATTGAGGATAGTTCTTGCCTCTGTGTCCAAGAATGGTTCATTGAATCTATTGGGGCTATTTCTTGCCTCACTGTCTTTGTTTATGCTTTCCAGTGTGTTGAGAATCCTCTTCCTACTATTTCTGGTGAATTCCTGCCCAGATCCGTCATCACTTCTTCCCAGAAGCCTTTCTGGAAGTTTGTGCCCTCCCACTCACTCCTCCAACCCCAAAGACTTTTGTACAAAAATGTCTGTCATCACACCTACTACATTGTATTTTGAATTGCAGTAGTCCATCTGTATCTCTGCCTTCCTCTAGATACAAGTTCTTTTCAGGACAGGAAATGAGTCCTTTTTAAAAAAATGTTTATTTTTTTAGAGGGAGAGATAGAGTGAGCACACATGCATAGGGAAGGGGCAGAGAGAGAGAGAGAGAGAGAGAGAGAGAGAGAGAGAGAGAGAATCCCAAGCAGTCCCCACTCTTTCAGCACAGAACCTGACACTGGGCTCAAACTCACAAACCAAGAGATCATAACCTGAGCAGAAACCAAGAGTCAGATGTTTAACCAACTGAGCCACCCAGGGGCCCCTGGACAGGAAATGAGTCTCACATGAGTGTTTCAAGTAGCACAGTGTCTTACTCATGGTAGGCACTCAGTTGTTGCAGGAGTGCTTTTGGTTTAACACAGGGTTAGGGCACCTGGGTGGCTCAGTCGGTTAAGCATCTGACTTCGGCTCAGGTCATGATCTCACGGTTCATGAGTTTGAGCCCTGCATCAGTCTCTGTGTTGACAGCTCAGAGTCTGGAGCTTGCTTTGAATTCTGTGTCTCCCTCTCTCTGCCCCTCCCCCACTAGCTCTATCTCTGTCTCTCTTTCTCTCAAAAATAAATAAAAACATTAAAAGAAATTTTTTTTTAAAAGACATAGTTGACATTTCTCTAATCAAATTGACCTGTTAATTAACAGTTTACATGTTTTTAGGGGTGCCTGGCTGGCTCAGTCAGTAGAGCATGCAACTCTTGATCTCAGGGTCATGAATTCGAGCCCTACCTTGGGTGTAGAGTTTACTTTAAAAAATAAATAAATAAAAGAGTTTACATGTTTTCAGGATTCTTGCACTCTGGTGTTTTCTTGGTTGTTGATTTTCAGTTTTTCAGATTTCTTTGCCTTAATTAGCTCACACTTAAAGATAAAGATTCATTATTTCTTTGCTTTGGTTGGAGTCACCAAAATTATCTACCTTGCGGTATCACTTACCCAAATTCTTTGATGTACTTCATCCTTTTTTGTTTTTAACGTTTATTTATTATTGAGAGACAGAGCATGAGCATGGGAGGGCAGAGAGAGGGGGAGACACAGAATCCGAAGCAGGCTCCAGGCTCTGAGCTGTCAGCACTGAGCCCAAAGCGGGGCTCGAACTCACAAACTGCAAGATCATGGCCTGAGCCGAAGTCAGATGCTTAACCAACTGAGCCACCCAGGCGCCCCACTTCATCCTTGTTTTGCTTTAGTTTCTATAGAACCCACTGGCAGAGCAGATGGTTGGCCAAGTAAGTGATTCCCTATGTAAGGAGGACCTTATTAAATTGCAGATTCCTATTCTAGGAATAACATTTTATCCATTTATTCAGAAAGTATTACCTTCCATATCCAAGCACTATACCAATTGCTGGGATTATCCAGATGAATAATGTCCAGTGTCTGCCTTCATGTGCCTCATTGTTCGGCATGGGAGACAGACAAAAAACAACTTGGAATTTTACCGATGATGAATTCTGATGAGAGTTAAGTTCAGTAGTTGTTTCGGGAGCATGGAGAAGCTGGGGGTAACTCTGTCTTTGTCTGTGTGACCAGAAGGCAACATTTGAATTAGGAACATACCAAGAAGTGGGTAAAGGACTTTTTTTTTTTTTTTTTTTTTTTTAATGTTTATTTATTTTGAGAGAGCCTGCATGAGCAGGTTAGGGGCCATGAGACAGGGAGAGAGAGAATCCTAAGCCAGCTCTGGACGCTGGGCTCGAACTCACAAACTGAGACCATGACCTGAGCTGAAACCAAGAGTTGGATGCTTAACCAACAGAGCCACCCAGGTGCCCCAGGACCTTCTTGACAGAAGAAATAAATAGCATTTACAAAGTAGAAACGGGATGATGGTTTGTTATTTGTACATTGGTTGAATTAGATCCAGATGCTTCCCAACCTAGATCTCAGAGTTGAACACTTGTTGGAATGGGGGAAGGTTAGAGCATCATCAGGTCACTGACCGCCTGCAACAAGGGAAAAGAGGTGATCATGACCCCCATCTTTCCTGACAGTTTTGTCTGCAGTTATACTTGGATCTAAAGAAAGAAGATACATTCCCTCTACTCTCTGAATTTAAAATCTAATTTTGCCCATACTTTAAAAATTAGACATAACACGAATCATTAGTTTCACCTCTATGAAGATAGGCCAGCAAAGCAGTTTAGGCTTAACTTTATCTTGATCAATATGGAAATGTTTACTTGGAAAACAGCTTCCTAGTTGAGGCTAAGACCCTGAGTACTTTCTCATGCATTTGTTAGTGTGTTAAAAATTACTAAAGCAAAGGCGCCTGGCTGGCTCAGTCAGAAGAGCATGTGACTCTTGATCTCTGGGTCCTGAGTTCAAATGCCGCCTTGTGGGTAGAGATTACTAAAAAAATAAATAAATAAGATTTAAAAACACATATATATATGTAGTGAAGTCTTAAGGGAAGGGGAATTTAAAAATTGAGGAAGTCCTTTATTTCTTTTTTAATTTGCAACTAGGTGTGACATTTACAGATTTTTTTCTAATGTGTTCACATTTTATTCTCTATTGTGAGATTTATTTAAAGAATTTCTGTACTGTATAGATGGGGAAATTGAGACACAGATCTGGCTTAGGTCACGTAGTAAAGGATTAGAGAGTCAGAAACAGGAATTCATACCTCCTTGATATTCTATCCAGTAATCTTTCACTGGCTTGTACTGCTTGAAGATAACGGTATTTTCTATTTTGGTTTAAAATTTTCTTTTAGCTTTTTTTGTTTTTAAGTTTATTTTAAGTTTATTTTGGGAGCACAAGCAAGGGAGGAGTAAAGAGAGGAGGAGAGAGAGAGAACCCCTAGCAGGCTCCACACTATCAGTGTAGAGCCTGATACAGGGCTTGAACTCACAAACCAGGAGATCATGACTGGAGCCAAAGTCAAGAACTGGTTACTTAACCAACTGTGCCACCCAGGCGCCCTGATTTTGTTTCTTCTTATAAAAATAATACATTCATTATAAAAATTTCAGAAAATATAGAAGAGAATAAAGCTATATTCCTATATATGTATATATACCTATACTCGCAATATCTAGAAATCCCTCTAATATTTTAGTATATCTATTTTCAGACTTGTTTAAATATATACATATATAGGGATTTACTTAATATACACACACATTTATTTATAGAGTTTTTAAATAAATTTTGTAAAATTTCATCTCAAATATATATTTACTGTCAAAATGTCATAATTTTAGTTGCTTCATAGAATTGTACTGTGTGAATGTATCATTAGTTAGACTCTTATTGTGAATGTATCATTATTTAGTTAGACTCTTATTGATGGACTTCTGGGTTGTTTCCAATTTTTTCTATTATAAATGTGATAACATCCTTAATCTATGCGTCTTTTGCCATCATTTTGTTAAGAAAATTTCTAGGAATCCAGTTACTGGGTCAAAAGTTATGTCTACTGTGACATTCTGTTATTAAACTAAAACTTCATCCTATCTGTTCCTTTATGTTCATTGTCACTTTGGACCTATGTAAACACTGTTTCTCTGCTCACCTCTACTTGGGCAAGCTGCAGGAGAAATTCATTCCATTCAGAGTGTGACAGGCAAGAGGCGCTGTATGCCACAGGCTGGGCTTTGCATGCTTTTTCTGGTAATTCTCACAACAGTCCTGTGAAATATACAATTAAATGAGGTATTATCAAAAGTGCTACAGAAGTTTAGAGCTGAAAATATGATTTCGTCCAACCAGTGACTGAGATCATTTAAATACCTCATACTAAAGCATAATAATAGCTACCATTTACTGAGCACCTACTATGCACTGGTTGTCATCCTAGGTGCTTTACATATATTATTTAATCCTCCTACAAAGATTCCAAAGCCCGTGCACTTTCCGTACTTCTCCACTTCGACCTTTGCTTCTATGTCTGCATCCTAGTCCCTGTGCCTTTGTTAGATGGCAGATTCCAGAGTGCAGGGACTTGCTATTAATCATTTTGTGAATCACCATAAACATGGGGTTACATTGGGCAGGGGTCTCTGTAGAAATGCTTTATGATTATAAAGCTTTCGAAATCAAGGACAACTTTTACAATTTATCTTTGTTGACTTTTATGTGTCTGGTCTTTATTTAAATTCTAGTTGGTTAACATATAGTGTAATATTAGTTTCAGAAGTAGAATTTAGTGATTCATTACTTATATATGACACCCAGGGCTCATCCCAACAAATGCCCTCCTTTTTTTTAAATTAATTTCTTTATTAAAAAAATTTTTTTTAATGTTTTTATTTATTTTTGAGACAGAGAGAGACAGAGCATGAGCAGGGGAGGGTCAGAGAGAGAGGGAGACACAGAATCCGAAGCAGGCTCCAGGCTCTCAGCTGTCAGCACACAGCCCGACGCGGGGCTTGAACTCACAGACTGTGAGATCATGACCTGAGCTGAAGTCAGACGCTTAACCGACTGAGCCACCCAGATGCCCCCTATTTTTTTTTTTTAATGTTTATTTATTTCTGAGAGAGAGGCAGAATGTGAGCGGGGGAGGGGCAGAGAGAGAGGGAGACACAGAATCTGAAGCAGATTCCAGGCTCTGAGCTGTCAGCACAGAGCCCAATGAAGGGTTTGAACCTATGAACTGTGAGCTCATGACCTGAGCCCAAGTCGGCCACTTAACTGACTGAGCCACCCAGGTTCCCCACAAGTGCCCCTCTGAATACCCATCACCCATTTAGCATCCTCCCACCCACCTCCCCTTCAGCAACCCTTAGTGTGTTCTCTATAGTTACGAGTCTGTTTTATGATTTGCCTCCCTCTCTTTTTTGTTCCCCTGTGTTCGTCTGTTTTGTTTCTTAAATTCCATGTATGCATGAAATCATAGGGTATTTGTCTTATTTTGACTTATTTCACTTAGCATAACACACTCTAGCTCCATCCACTTTGTTGACTTTTTAATATATAAATAAGCTCCTATTTGATAGAAAATGGCTGGGTTGTTTTGTTTTATTTTGTTTCATTTTGCAATCGCAGATACGGAGAAACCTTCAGGCCACCAGAGGGCCTTGCAGTCAGCCTCCTGTATTATCTTCATTGTACATCACTGCTGTCAGAGATGTTTAGTGCAATTTGTTCTCGATGAAACCAAAAACAGAAGCATTCTTAGACCCGCTTAGCAATCTGAATAGGATCTGTGACTTGAACTTGGTGGAGCACTATCTTGGAGCATCTTTTTTATCTATAAAAGCAAAGAAGGGAGTAGGAAGTATTTTGCTAAAAATATATTCTTTTACTTTTTCCTTTCCCCAAGCGTATGCCCGCAGTTTTAATTTGTCATCCATAATTTATAATCTTCTCTTGGCCAGATAATAAAGCCAGTAGCTCTCAATATCAATAGAAATTGAAGTCCAGGAGATAGAGGACAGGTTTTGGCCGGTAGCTTCCACTGCTTTACTGGTCTTTATTGACACTAATAAAAACTTGCAAAATTGACTGATCCATAGTTGACTCCCTTGTTTCTGTTCACCATCTGGTGGAATTGCCACCTGGCAGGAAAACGATTAAAAGGCAGCAGGAGGGAGAAGAGGTAAAAGGCATTTTGATAACCCACAACTTTAAAAATCAATTCAAACCCTTACTAGCCGAGCGGTTTTGATGTAAACAGGTAAATCTTTCCACATTGTTTGAAGTAATGTAACTATTGAGGCTTCTAAGTTGTAGCCCACTAGAGCCCTCATTGATCTGTACTCCAGGAGCATTCAAGATATTAATTTATTTCACAAACATTCAGTATATTCGTACAGGCACCTGGTGAGCACTGGCATACGGATGTGATGTTTGTCCTTATATATTGCTTTGTAGTTTGTAAAACAATGTGACATCTACTAATCTTACTTGGTATTCAGTTCATACCTCTGAGATGAATTAGGCAGATGATCTCCATTTTGTAAGTGTGGAGACAGGTTCAGAATGGTTAAATGGCTCTTTTATAGATGCACACCAGTGACAGAGCAGGATGCAAGCAGAGAGAGGTCTTCTGATTCCAAATGCTATCTTTTCCCACAACGTCATGCTGTGTTCCTGGAAGAAGTAAGCTTGTTACTCTCAAGGGAGGACTTGAGGGGTATAATGTGCCCAAGGACCCAAGGTTAAAAATGGATATATTATAGCTACTTGATGGGTTTGATTGTTGAGTTTAGTGAGCTACTTCAGAAATAAGTTCAAAAGCTTTCCACGGGCACCCGGGTGGCTCAGTCACCCGGGTGGCTCAGTCGGTTAAGTGTCCTACTTCAGCTCAGGTCATGATCTCGCAGTTCGTGGGTTCAAGCCCTGCATCAGGCTCTGCACTGGTGGTGCAAAGTCTGCTTGGGATTCTCTCTCTCTTCCTCTCTCTCTCTGCCCCTTCCCCATTTGCACTCCCTCTCTCTCTCTCAAAATAAATAAACCTTAAAAAAAAAAAAAAAAAAAACCTTTCCAGTACTATTTCTCTTTTTGTCCAAAAACAGAAGATAGATTCAGTATGTGGGCAGTGGGGAAAAAAGGTGGGGGGGGGGGGTCTTTTTTACTACTTGGTTGACATATTTACTGGGATTTTAATTCTTTCAGGTCTCTGAGTACCCACATCTTTCCCTGAGGTATGGTTTATGCATAATGGTTTTTGCAGTAATGCCCACGTTAAAAAGAACAGGCCCATCATTTGGGTATCAAGCTTGGGTAGGGTTGTCCCTTACACAAAATGCTTTTTATTTCTTTGATAGTTTTTGGAACATAACACCCTGGCTGGAGCTTTATCCAGTACCTCCTGCACTAAGTTGTATTTCTCTGTTAACTTACGTACCTCTCTCAATAGATTGAGCTCTGAACCATTGTCATCATTACTATGTCCCAGGAGTTATTATAAGTGCTCTATAAATATCTGTCCAATGAGTTTATATATTGAGGGAGATGGGATACATTGTTGAATTTGGGTTTTTCTAAACCAGAGTACCTAGAGTTACAATGCCTGTGATAATATTTTGACAAAAAGTAAGACATGGCTTCCCAGAGTTAGGTGCCTTAGTAATGTCACCATATTAAATATAATATGATACATGTACACTTATCTTTGTTTACACTGAATAAAGTATGGGATATGTCCAGGCAGAAGGGAGCTGAGAAGTAAATTCATAAGCTTAAAGCCTTATAATCAGGCGTGCCTGGGTGGCTCAGTCAGTTAAGCGTCTGACTTCGATTCAGGTCACAATCTCACGGTTGGTGAGTTCAAGCCCTGCATCGGGCTCTGTGCTGACAGCTCAGAGCCTGAAGCCTGCTTCAGATTCTGTATCTCCCTCTCTCTCTGCCCCTCCCCTGCTTGTGCTCTGTCTCTCTCAAAGGTAAATAAACATTAAAAAAAATTAGAAAAAAGATGGTGAGAGCAGACATCCTATTCCTGATCTTGGACAGAAAGCATTCAGTCTTTTGCTGCTGAGAATGATGTTAGCTGTGGGTTTCGGTAGATTCCCTCCATTGTTTCTTTGGTTGTAGTCAGTCCGTTAACTGGGACTGGGTGCTCAGCACTCTTAGCCGTTCTCAGGAACATGTGATAGGATGCGAACAGTTTTTCTAGCATCATTTGCAGTGCTACCTCTTTATCCACTAAAATGTTCATTTGTTGCTTTGTTTTGTCTTAACCATTTGTATATAAATCTTTCTAAAATGCTAAATATTCCTGACTAAGCATAATTAGAATACATACAATTCAACTGTTTCTTTACAACTTGGACATAATTGTGCTAGCTAATAATGTGGTGATGTCTTTGGGAGGTTATAGGATAGTTTGGCTTTTCAACAAATCCTTCCAAACTGCTGTGCATTTTGGATATCTGTGTCTGCTTTTTACAAATACAGATTGTCCTGTCCCTAGTTGTTAATTGGCACTTTTTCTGACCTTAATATGCCTGCCTCTGAGAACATTCTCTTCTAGTAGGCAATTTCTTTTTTTTTTTTTTTAATTTTTTAATGTTTATTCATTCTTGAGAGATAGAGACAGAGCCTGAGCGGAGGAGGGGCCGGAACAGAGACACAGAATCTGAACCAGGCTCCAGGCTCTGAGCTGTCAACATGGAACCCAACGCAGGGTTCAAACCCACAAACCGCGAGATCATGACCTGAGCCAAAGTCGGACACCTAACCAACTGATCTACCCAGGCTCCCCTAGTAGGCAATTTCTAATCTCCTGAGGTCCAGGATGCCAAAGAACCAAAACATTTAGAAGATTTCATAAACTAAGAGTAAATAAACAGGAATAAATACCTTGTTTGGTTAAATGCCTTTTGTTTCCTAGATGCTCAGTTCTGTTCTGAACGGATCACTGTCAGGTGTGAGGTATTACTATATCATAAATAAAATTATTTTTTAGAGGCTTGTACAGGTACCCTCCACTTCATCCACTTTCCTAGTCAATTTTCATGAGTTGAACTCCCCCTATTTCTCTTCCTCCTCCAGTACATGAATGTTCATAGCAGCCTTATTCATAATAGCCATAAAATCAAAACAACCTAAAGTTGAATAAGCAACAATTGTCATATTAATTAGTGCAATAGAATGTTACATAGCAATGAAAGTGAACAAATTATAGCTATATTCAGCAACATGGATGAATCACACAATGTTGAATAAAAGAGGCCAGACGTAAAAATTTAATGTGTGATTACACTTATATAAATCTCAAAAACAGTGTTAGAAATCAAGACAGCTGGTACTTTTAAGGAGAAAGAGACAGGGAGAAGGACACTGCTAAAATAAGGTGGAAAGGTAGAAAGTAAAGAGGTGAAAATAGTTACACCAAACAAATACTAAACCAATGGAAAGCTGGTTGATGTTAAAGGAAAAAGCATTTTGCAGGATAGGAAAGGTCATGAGATAATGGTAAAATGGACAAATCACCAGGAATAGGTAAAAGTCCTAAACCTAGATGTACCTACTAACATAGACTAAAACGCATAAGATAGTCAGAATTATGAAAAGAAATTGATATACACTGTAAGCACATGGAGATCTTAACATACCCCTTTCTGAAGATTAAGTAGGCTAAAGACTGTTTGAGCAATATCTCATAATTATTCACCCCCAGATTGGAAAATACATTTTCAAGCACACTTAGAACATTTAGAACAGTTCACTGTCACATATTGGGCTGAAATCTGTCTCACTGAGGCTTTTATCTTCTGGTCCTAGTTCTGTCCATTGGAACCATAAAGACGTGCTACTCTTCCAGTGACAACCCTTCTAATTTTTAAAAACAGCTCAGTTTGTGACTCCAGTGAGTCACATATCTGCTTTGACCCAACAGGGGTGATTGAAGGATGACCACCACATCCGGGTGGATGGTGGTGACATTTATTGGAATAGAAAACATTGGTGATCCTGGTGGAACAGGCAACGGAGATCTCCCCTTGGATGTCTAGTGGTCTTCTAAAACTTAACATGTCTAAAATTGGTCTCTAGTCCTACATAAAAAATCTGCTTCCCTCCCAGTGTTTCTTACCTCCATGAGCGGCAGCACCACTCACTCAGTTTTTCAAGCCAGAAGTCTTGGAATCATTCTTTGTCCTCCCCACCCCGCTATAACAAATCTTTCCGGAATATGTTGCGATCATATCGTTTCTCCCCTTTACCTCTACCACCTCCATTGCTCTCGTCCAGACAATAGCTTCTTAACTGATCCCCTTGCTTCTATGGTTCCCCCACACATTCTCTTCTCAATATTGGAACCAGAAAGAGCCTTTTATGTGTAAGTCCGATCCTGTCTTTCTCCTGTTCTCATCCCTACAGTGACTTCCAACAAACTTAGAGTAGAGTGCAGATTCCTTTGCATGGCCCCCCAAGGTCCCTCATGATCTCACCCCTGGCTACCTCTCTAACCCCATCCCATCTGTGCGTGCACACATACGCACATACACGCACGCAAAACTTTGGCCACATTGGCCACATTCCTAAGACTCAAGCAAGTTACTTACTTGGGTTCTTTGCACTACGCCCTTCCTTCTGTCACTTGCCTATGTGGTCATTTCACTCAGTACCACTCAGGTGTCCTCTTCAGAGGCTTTCCCTGGCCAGTCTATCTAAAATAGCACCAACTACTTCTTATTCCCTTAGCCTGCTTTATTTTTCTGCATAGCACTTCTCACTGCTTGATATTATATATTTATCTGTTCATGGTCTCTTTCCTCTAGTTTTAGCTTCTCCAGGGCAAGGCTTGGTTTAGTTCACCACTCTATCCCTAGTGCCTAGAACAGTTCCTGGCTCATAGAAACCCTTTTATAGGTATTTGAGTGGGTATTAATTCACAGTTCAGAAATCTTCAATGGCTTTTCATTGCCTGGAGCAAGGTTTCTCAGCAGTGACACTGTTGGTGTGTTGGAGAGACTGCCCGGTGCAGGGTGTTTAACAGTACCCCTAGCTTCCACCCACTGCATGTGAGCAGTACCCACCCCGAGTGGCCATCAGAAATGTAGCCATGTGTTACCAAATGCCCCCTGAAGGGTACACACCTTCCATTTGAGAACCACAGACCTGGAGCAAGCCAACCTAAACCAGATTTACCTGTAGAGCTTAAAGAAAAAGCAAATCCCAAGACTTATCAGAGGCCAGTAGATTCAGAAGCTCATCGGCTTAGGTCAAAAGTGGCTGGTTGACAGGTACAGGGGACTGGCTGGTCTTGGTTATCATCTAGTCCCTGCCTCTCTAAGCATTGCTTCTTTGTCCTCCAACCCTCCAGCTACACCGTGCTCCTTATGACTCCATTTTTTCTGCACGTGTTTTCTTCCCTGAAGCAGAGATTACTCAATTGCTCACTACTAGGAATTTCCTCTTTCTTCATTAGCAACAGAACCCAGAATGGTACTGTTGAATCATGACTGTGCACCCAGTTAAATAACACATTTTCTGACCTTCCTCACCAATGACAGCAGCCTCTCCTCCTGCCCCTCCCCCCGCCCTCCTTCTCCTTCCTACTTTATTGGCAGAAGTTCTCCATGAATACATTCTGGTTGTACAGGCTTCCAACAGTACAAATGTATGCCTTTCACCTGCCTTCCACACAGAAATAACTACCATCAAGAGTTTAGTATATGACCTAACAATTCCCTTCTAGGAATTTAAATCCATTTATTTTCTTCAGAGTCATCCAATGTTTTTGATTCCTTATTTCCTAAGTAATGTTCATCTAGCCTTTTTATTGAGGAATCTCAAGGCACATTTTTAAAAACGTCCCTTTCGGGGCACCTGGGTGGCTCAGTCAGTTAAGTGACTGACTTCGGCTCAGGTCATAATCTCATGATCCGTAATTTCGAGCCCCGCGTCAGGCTCTGTGCTGACAGCTCAGAGCTGGAGCCTGCTCTCTCTGCCCCTCCATGCTCACACTTTCTCTCTCTCTCTCTCTCTCTCTCTCTCTCCCCCTCTCTCTCTCTCAGAAGTAAATAAACATTAAAAAAATATTTTTTTAAATCTCCCTTTCTAAGGAAATTAAATACTGAAAGTTTGAATTAGAAGATCCTTATGAAAGCCCTGCTATTTTAAATTTAATCAGGAGTCTCCTGGTTTTGAGTTCTTGTTTTCTAAGGAATGATGAAAATCTGCTTTTCTCTCTTAGCCCCCAAGTAGCCAGGTTCCAGTTAGTTTATCTCGACCTTGTCGTCTGCAGAAAGGAAGCACCACACCTTCCTTAGGACAGGGGCACCTGCCACCGAAGGAGGCAACAGGGCAGGGGCACCCGGGTGGCTCAGTCAGTTGAGCGTCCGACTCTTGATTTCGGCTCATGTCATGATCCCAGGATCGTGGGATCGAGCCCCTCATCGGGCTCCACACTGAGCGTGGAGCCTGCTTAAGATTCTCTCTCTATCCCTCTCCCTACTTGCATTCTCTCTCTCTCTCAAACTAAAACAAACAAAAAAGAGGAGGCAACCGGGCTATACATTTAGGACTGACATATAATTTCTAGTCCGAAACATTTACCAAACGTTACCTTACTGTATTCAAGGCACTGTGGCGACGCTGCAGGGTGGGTGAAGAAACGAGACAACCCTAGCCCCCAAGAAGCTTACAGTTATTGTGGAAGGCAGTCAGCCACACAATGTTGTTTCCTTTTATGTACTTAAGAGTTAGTATCTACAAATCTTCCCGTGTCGCCCTGTCTTCATGCAGCTGAACTGTAAGGTTCACCAGAACAGAGACCGTATCCTATGTTTCATTGAATGTTCCAACACAGAAGCTCTCAGTTCGGATTAAGATGAAACTGAGTTACACAGATCATCATGTTCCTGAGTTTAAGGCTGTCTCTGCAATGAACAGTTGAGCTTCTTTGAAAAAGAAATAGCATCAGCTGCCAGAGATTTGACGTGAGGACATTTGTGCATTGTCTGGAGGTGTAATTTACTAACAGTGGGGACCAATTGCAGAGCATAGATATGTTCTTCCCCTTCCCTCCCCTCCAGCTGCAGCCAAACAGGCAGGAAGGTGACAAGGAACACTGAGATTCAGCCGTGAGAGTCAGATGCGCCCTCTCAGTTAACTGTGAAACCACAGTAGAACTGAGCAGCAGGAAAGAAGACTGGGTTCTCAGGCTCATATGGGGCTGTGGGCAATATGACACCCGGCCACATGCCCCACTGTGGTACCCGTGCCGTCCCCTGAATGACTATTAGGGTTGTGTGCGGCCCCTGTATCCCCTTATTATACTTTCTTCCCAGGCTAGCCCCCCATCTAATGCCAAGTTCAAGACCCGATCCTGTTCTGGCAACCTGAACTTTGAAATTTTTTCTAGTCTACACTCCTTACTCTCAGGCAACTTTTACCTATGTTACTCCCAACTATGACATGATTTAAAATTTCATACCTTCATTATACAGATTTCCTCACTGAAAAAAACTTAGGCCAAGTAGATCAACGGATAAAGAAAAAGAAATCACTCAGGGTTCTGTCCATGCCCCCCCCAAAAACAAAACAGCCATTGTTAATATTTAATGTATTTCTCGTTTGTCTTTGCATCCATGTGTGTTTATGTGTAAAGCTAAGATTGGGATGTACATAAGTATAGTTTTAAAACATAGTGCTAATGGGCAATTTTGCATCCTATGTTTGCTACTCTACATCAGGTTATACCTAGTTCCCATGTTATGGTTTGGTATGTATAATTTTTAATGGTCCACTGCATTGTTGTTGTTTTTTTAATGCTTATTTTTGAGAGAGAGAGAGAGAGAGAGAGAGAGAGAGAGTGGGGGAGGACCAGAGAGATAGGGAGACACAGAATCTGAAGCAGGCTCTAGGCTCTGAGTTGTCAGCACGGAGCCCGACACAGGGCTCGAACCCACAAACCGTGAGATCATGACCCGAGCCAAAGTCGGATGCTTAACCGACTAAGCCACCCAGGTGCCTCTCCTCGCATTGTTAATGTAGCCCAGTGAATGCTGAGGAACTCCACATCTCACAAATTAGGGACCAGTGACTGGGTGGAGAGAAAACCCAGGAGTTTTCTGTCCAAACTGCTCCCTTCTGGAGGAAAAGTCAGATACATCTCAGACTTGGTCTCGTGGTTAAGACCTGGACTGACCCCAGGACAGCTCAGTCTCCAATCTCAGCTTTACCACAGACTGGCTATATGACCTCAGGCAAGCTACTTGGCCTTAGTTTCCCCATCTGCAAAGTCAAGATGAATATAGTTCCTTTGTTCTAAAGTTTGGGGGAGGATTAAATGAGTTAATATATGTAAAGTGCATAGAACAGTGCTTGGTATATGCTAAGTGTCTTGTAAGTGTTAGCTATTTTTCTTAGCTATGGCCCGAGGTCCTACAGGGAGGTTAGGGGATGGTGATATTTTTATTTTGTATGTCTCTGCTATGATTTAACAGTTTTTATGCCTTTAGATGGTCCTTTATTTTACTCAGGAACAGATGCATTGCTTCAGTATGAATATCAGAATTTAATTTAATTCAGGAGGAAAGGAAAAAGATTCAGGGGGAAAAATCCTCTCACAAACTTAGCCTATCATTAATTTTTTTCCCTCAAAAATGCCAAAATCCTGATTCCTCTTGATAAATCTGCCACAGAGCTTTCTTAGGGCTCTGAGCTACTAGTTTGTAAAAGCCTCTCACGTGGCCCTCTCTGTGAGCTCTGTGATCACTTCCATGATATTTGCTTCTAGAAAATCATTTCATCTAAGTTGTTTCCCCAAGGATTTAGACAGGAAAATTAGTTGTTTTTTGAATCATACCTAGAACTCATTGGCATGCTCACCGGATGTAGGGCTGGGAGACGTGGGTTCAAATCCCAGCTGCCTCCTCTGTCCTTTCACTAATCATCTGGGTGGCTTTGGGCAAACCGCATGGCATCTTTGAAGCTCGGGTTTAAATGGACATCTGCTGAAAATAGGAGTGGGTGTTGTACTTAACAGCCTCAGAAGAATGGTAGAGGCTTAGATTAAATTCAACCGTGCAAGAAAATGTAGTCAAAATTAAAAGGCATTGTATAGATATGTCATTCTTGTTTATTAGATGGAGTAACAAACTCACTTTGATTCCCCATCTGAAAGGGGCTGGGGTTTTTTGATCTCCCCAACATGTCTCCTGCATGTGCCTTCTGGAAGCCTGCCATGTCCAATAGCTAAAGATGTTCCACAATGAACAAATAATTACAGGGTCCAGCTTTTGTTTCCTCTTGGCTCTCATTATGGACTAGCCTGTTTATTTCCATCTGACAGAAGCAGACCCATTATTTTTATTGTATCTTGTTCTGTCACGTTCACGCTATTGAGTGTCACTTCATTAATTATAAGTTACAAGAGAAAATATCTCTATTTAGGCAGCGATCTACAGCTCATATGACCAGCATGGCCTTTTTAGGGAGCCTACCGCATGGTGTGCTGTGCTCCCTGAAAGACAGGCTTGTAGCTATAGTAACTGAAACCTCGTTCAGGCCAGTGGTGTGGAAAAGTCAGGGGTAGTGCTGACTGTCTCTTCACGGTGGCTCCAAACCCCCTGGGGACATTGGTAGGCTTATTGAGAGCTGGTTCCCCTGACCCCCAGCAGTGTCTTTGTCCTTCTAAGACATTCGATGTAAAACTAAAGAAGATGGCACATAGAGGATTACATATTTTAATAGCCTTGGACCAAAACGATCTATGGCACTAAGCATAGTACCTACACCTGTGGGAATCAGGATATGGTTATTCATTTGTTCAAAAGACACTTATTGAATGGATGGCTTTCAGACCAATGTGAACACATTAAAAAAAATTTTTTTTAAGCTTATTTAATTTTTTTAGTAATCTCTATGCCCAACATGGGGCTTGAACCCACAACCCTGAGATCAAGAGTCACACCCTCTTCAGGCTCTTCCACCTGAGCCAGCCAGTTGCCCCCTTTTTAAAAATTTATTGAGTGTGAACACATTTATAACATCCACATTTGCAAAAACTGTTTTCAGCTTCTGTTCCTTACTGGTATTACTTTTGCACCCACGGTAGAACATACACTCTGTTTTTCTCAGTGAAGAAGGAGTAGCGTTGGTGGTCGGTTTCCCTCCCTGTCTCTCTAAGTCCTCTTTGTGCACAGCAAGGACTTGTCAAAAGGCTGGCAGGGTTGGGGCACCTGGGTGGCTCAGTCAGTTAAGTGTCCGACTTCGGCTTAGGTCATCATCTCCTGGTCCATGGGTTCGAGCCCCATATCAGGCTCTGTGCTGACAGCTCAGAGCCTGGAGCCTGCTTTGGATTCTGTGTGTCCCTCTCTCTCTGCCCTCCCCCACTCACGCTTTCTCTCTCTCTCTCTCTCTCTCTCAAAAGCGAATAAACATTAAAAAAATAAAAAAAGTAAAAAAGGCTGGCAGGGGTTAGAGGTGAACCCACACTGTGACCACATCTGAACTTGAACCCAGTGTCCTTTGACCAACATTGATTAAGTAAGTATGTGCCAGGTATACGCTAAGTTCTGGGAATAAATGTGACGTGCCTGTCTGTGCTCGTGATGCAGTGGGGGATACAGACTCGGAGCAAATGAGTCTGAGAGGGCTGGTCAGGGATATACTGGAGCGCTGTGGGAACATTCAGCCGTGGTCTAGCTGGCCCGACATGCGCTTCTCGCCCCTTCTTTCTCACGTGCTGGTTCCCTGGAGGAGACGCTTTTCCAGACTCTTTCCACTAGGATAACTCCTCATCTGACCTTCCAAATTCAGTTCAAACGTCCTTTTCTAGAGAGCTTTTTTTTTTTTTTTATATTCTGCCCACCCCAAACCTGTTTCCTCAGAACCCTCTGTATTAAGTTGTAGGTTTGCTCACCCAGTTCAAGATATTTTGACTATATACTATGTATTTAGCAATATGCTTAATACAAAATTAATTTGGCCCTTTTGAAGATTAGCTCATCTGATTGACACAAACCAAACTCACAAGAATCTAATATATTAACCAGAGAGATATGGTCCTCGTTTCCTGGGAGCAGGGGAGACTCGACGGGGAGAGCAGAGGAGAAGGCTACACCTTTCCAAGGTCCCCCTTCTGGGCTCCTGCTGTCTGATGCACATCTCTGTGCAGTGGCAGGAGCTTGTGGGAGCCTTCTCCCAGCTGGGCTGGGAGATCCTGAAGGACAAGGACCGGGTGTTCATGAGGATGGAAAGAAGAGAACAAAGATTCCACCTGAAGGCTGTATCGGTAACATTATCGTCAACCTTGTGTCAACGTGGCTAAGCAAGAGTACCCAGTTGTTTGGTCAAACACCAGTGGAGGGGCGCATGGGTGGCTCAGTCGGTTAAGCGTCCGACTTCAGCTCAGGTCATGATCTCGTGGTTTGTGAGTTCGAGCCCCGAGTCGGGCTGTGTGCTGACAGCTCAGAGCCTGGAGCCTGAGCTCCAGAGCTTCAGACTCTGTGTCTCCCTCTCTCTGCCCCTCCCCTGCTCATGCTCTATCTCTCTGTCTCAAAAATAAATAAAAACATTTTTAAAAATTTAAAAAAAAAGAAGCAGGTTTATAGGGGCACCTGGGTGACTTAGTAGGTTAAGCTCATAGCTGAGTAGGTTAAGTAAGTAGGCTCAGCTCATGAGTTCACAGTTCATGGGTTCGAGCCCCGCATCCGGCTCTGTGCTGACAGCTTAGAGTCTGGAGCCTGCTTCGGATTCTGTGTCTCCCTCTCTCTCTGCCCCTCCCCACTTCCACTCCATCTCTCAAAAATGAATAAACACTAAAAAAAAAAAGAAGAAGCAGGTTCATAAAATGACATCAATTGTAAACTCCATTTGTTACCTGCTGATACCTGCTTAAGGAAATACCCAAACTCCCATAGATGGTGAGTTTGTTTCCCCAACTAATTCTAAGAGAAGCGCCTTCCTGATTCTATCACTCAAACTGAAGACGATCCTGAGGCTCCTGATCCCAGTGACTCCTCTGCTAATTAACCCTTGCCTGCCAGCCAGGCTGTACACTTAGGCATGGTTGGTGACAGCCTGTGGAGTTTGAAGGACATGACGAAGACATCCCCTATCAGTTACTGTTGTTACTCTCTGGAATTCACTCACCGGAAGCTGAATCATCTGTGTTAAGTAAGTACTGTCCTGTCCCAGACACTCACTGAGCACCTACTGTGCACCTGGTCCTATGCTAGTTACTGGAAATAAAGAGGTGAACAGATGAGTAAGACATGGTCCTGTACTTCAAGGAGCTCACAGTCTGAAGGGTTTAGGAAGACACAAGAACAAATAGTTACAGTGCCATGTAGTAAGTCCAAGTGTGGGTGAGTTCCCAAGCCAACCGCCAGCTTGGGTAGAAGGGGAAGTTGAGAGAAGGAGACAAAGAATGTTCCCTGGAGGAGGTAATGCCCACACTGAGCCTGGAAGAGAGGCAGGAGAAGGCCTTAGCCAGGCGAGGTGAAAGGGGGTGGTGCTGGCAGGAGGTCTGGCAGATAGAGAAACTACAAGCAGTTGTCCATGTTGCCTGGGGGACAGGAACAGCAGGAGATGAGACTGATGGAGGATAAGAGCAGACCATGGGGAGCCTTGCAGGCAGCGGGGAGCCCCTGGAAGGTTTTAAGGAGGAGAATGAAATGGTCATTTTAGACAGATTGCTGTATAGTTGCTGTGGGAGGAGGGATTAAGGGGTTGAGATTAGACAGGGAACCCAGGGGCGCCTGGGAGGCTCAGTCAGGTAAGCATCTGACTCTGGCTCAGATCATGATCTTGTGGTTCATGAGTTTGAGCCCTGGGTGCCGACAGCTCAGAGCCCGGAGACTGCTTCAGATTTGTGTCTCCCTCTCTTTCTGCCCCTCTCCCACTCACACTCTGTGTGTGTCTCTCTCAAAAATAAATAAACATTTTTAAAAAAGTTTTAAAGGAGCAGGGAACCCAGTTGGAAGGGGCCTCAAGGAGAAATGAAAAGATGAATTTGAGAAATATTTAGAAGGATAAAATGTACAGGACTTGATGATTAACTGAATGTAGGCATCCCGCCCCAGGATATTTTGAAGCAAATCTCAGATCTTCACATCCTTTCATCTGCAAATAGTTCAGGATATCTATCTAAAGGATGAGGATCCTTAGAAAAATAACCACAATACTATTTTCACTCCCCTCAATGAACAATCATGCTTTAATAGTACCAAATATCTAGTCAGTGTTCAATTTCCATCATTGTTAGCTCCTTGATTTTTTAAAAAAATATTTGAATCAGAATCAATAAGACCCATACACTGTGATGGGTTGGCATGTCGGATTCTCTCTCTGTTATTTAGAAACTGGCTCATTAGTCCCATAGCATTTCCCATGGTACAGATTGTGCTGATCACATCCTGTGATGGCTCTTGAATGTGTTCTCCTGTCACTTTTATTTTCTGTAAAATGTTCCTTGGTTATAGAGACCTGATCACATTCAGGTTTGATTTTTTTTCCCTTTTGGTCAAGATTAGGTGGTACTGTTCTTCTCACAAGGCTTGATCGTCTCTCTTTTTGTGATGTTAGCAGCCACTGGTGACAATTGCCTAGATTTATGAATTTGTTAGGTTTTGCAAAATGACAACGCATCCTTTTAAGAGGCTGTGACACATTGTCTATCATGGCAGTGTGAATAAGTGTGCCACACCTTCTTCTCCAGGGGGACACATGACACCTGTGCTGGCCAGGGGGAGAAAGGGGAGAAAGGTGACAGAGGACACATCCTTTACCTCAGGCACACTCCCCCTACCCGCTCTGCCAGTTCCTCCTAGGGGTATTCCGTTCCTCCGGGGGTGGAGGTACCTCAGAACTGAAAGATTCCGTTTCCCAGGGAGGATCTAAACTAGTAAAAGCCTTACCTGATGGGATGAGATTAGACCTGCTCCTTCAGGGAAGAAGTGTCTTCTAAATCAAAGCAGGACTTTGCTGGAATTAATCATGGCCATAGATGTGTCATCTTGGTCTGACTAAACAGAGTGTAAAAGCAAGCTGGGGTCTGATAAATGACACCGGTGAGCTGAGGAAGGACTATGTGCCCAGAAGGAACTTCTCTACTTTCATTTTAGGAAAAGGACAGCAAAAACAAAGAAATTAGCAGTGATTGCCCAGTGCTAGCGCCAAGGGAGGGAAAATGCTAAATCTATGGTCACTAGAGCAGTACATTCTGCCTTGGGCAGGGATATTCATTTACTCATTCAGCAAACACATATTGAGTGCTTACTGTATACCAAGCATTGTGTGTCACACCCTAGGGGTTGAATGTAAGCTCTGCTCTCACCTTTCCCATTCTGGTGGAAACACAGAACAATATACAGATAGAGTTCACAGGGCTAAGTGCCTAAAGGGGTAGGACAGAGCCCCCCAGAAGCATGAGATTCTGAGTTCACCAAGCCCCCTGGGGAACCTGACCATGGAAAAGGACCTGCCAACATGAGACCACCACTGCCTCGCCCGTCTCCCCATTTTTTAATTTTTTTAAAGGGTTTTTTTTTTTAATGTTTATTTATTTATGGGAGACAGAGAGACAGAGTGGGGAGGGGCAGAGAGAGAGGCAGACACAGAATCCCAAGCAGGCTGCAGGTTCTGAGCTGTCAGCACAGAGCCTGATTTGAGGCTCAAACCCATGAACCGTGAGATGGTGAACTGAGCCGAAGTCAGATGCTTAACTGACTGAGCCACCCAGGCGCCCCCCCACCCCCATTTTTTGATTTTTAGGTAATTGTGACTTTTGCAATCCGCGATAACGTAACAAGATGGATACTTGTTTGGGTTCGAACACTCTTATCAGATCCTATGACACCCATTTTGCTGTGCCATAGGCAGGGAACAGGCAATGTTCTAGCCAAGGCTTGGCCCCATAAGAAAACTTACACACACACAAATACATCCCGTTGTTTTTAATTGTGGTAAAATTCACGTAACAATTTACCCTTTTCACCATTTTTAAGTGTACAGTTCAGTGGTATTTCATACATTCACGATGTTGTGGCCTGAAGTAAAGGGGATCCCTATATTAAGTAAAAGGATGAGCTGGAAAACCTTTAAAGCTCCTTCTAGATAATAGGTTTTATAGAAATCACAACTTTTCGGTGCTGGCAAACTCTACCCTCCCCGTGACTGGATCCGGCTGTCACTTCTCTTGCCAGTGATACCAGAACGGCTGGCTTGCCTCTGTCACAGCAAATGATGAGGTGGCCATGCTCCAGTGGTCCTGAAGAGAATTCATTTTCTCCCCGATACAATGGGGAAAGCAGAAATTAATATATAGAATGTCACACTTTTTTAAAACCAGACATTTATTGTGCAACGAATCCTTGAAATCTTTTTTTAAAATGTTTATTTATTTATTCTTGACAGAGACAGAGAGAGAGAGAGAGAGAGAGCGAGAGCGCACGCACAAGTAGGGGAGGGCAGAGAGCGAGAGAGAAGGAGGCACGGAATCCCAGGCAGGCTCCAGTCTCTGAGCAGTCAGCACAGAGCACAGAGCCCCACGCAGGGCTCGAACTCACAAACTGTGAGCTCGTGACCTGAGCCAAAGTCAGCCACTCAACCAACTGAGCCACCCAGGCGCCCCAGAAATCATTTTTTTAAGCTTCTTTTTGAGAGAGCGAGCAAGGGAGGGGTAGAGAGGGGCCAAGCAGGCTCTGCACTTGACAGCAGAGGGCCCGATGCAGGCCTCGAACTCACGACTGCGAGATCCTGACCCGAGCTGATACCGAGAGTCCCACGCTTACCCCACGGCGCCACCCAGCCGCCCCTAATCCTTGAAATCCTGAAGATGAACCGGATTCTGCAACAGCTGCCCTCTTGGGGGAGGGGTTCTTCCTTCACGGGATCCGGGCCCGAACGCGCGGTACACAGGTTTCAGGCGCCTCACGTTGACCGGCTCCCAGGGACGCTTCATCTTGTAGCCTTGGAGCTCTGGTTGCACTTTCTCTTCTGCTTGCCCGGGCGGCCAACTTCTGAGGGTGGCGGAGTCACCGCGGCGCCACGGCACGTGCGTCTTCCCCTCTCCTTTCTGCGGCCCAGACGGAGGAGGCCGGAAGAGAAGACACTTCCGCTCTCTGAACACGGCTTTTCTCGGCTTTCTCGACTAAGTTCGCCAGCGCGTTAGGGGACTGGCCCAGTTGGCGGCATGAAACTACCCATGGGCGTGAAACTAACTATAAGGTGAGGTCGTATTTAATTTTTTGTGTTGCGGTCATCTTTCATCCCAGACCCTCCCGTCTGCCCTCTGGAGAGCTACGTGGTTGTTGTCATTTCCCTTCACGGTGTGAAAAAAAAATTTTTTTTTAACATTTATTTATTTTTGAGAGACTGAGACAGCACGAGTGGGGGAGGGGCAGAGAGAGCGGGAGACGGAATTCGAAGCAGGCTCCGTGGGGGCTTGAACCCACAAACCGTGAACCGACTGAGCCCCCCCCCCCCAGGCGCCCCCCCTTCACAGTTTTTATTTTCATGTTCAGCTAACTCACACGTATCCATCATGGTGTCGCTCCAAGGAGACTACCGGAGGCTTGCTAGAAGGCGGATGGGAGACTGGGCCCCGGGGGGGGGTGGCTGCTTGCTGGGGAGAGGCTCTGCTACCAAGCAGAGCTGAATTTCAATCCTGGTTCCGCCCCTTTTACTAGCGAGTGACTTGAACCAAGTTGGCCCATATTTCTGAACCTTCATTTCAGCATCTGTAAAATGAAAGAAGCCACACCCACCTGAGAAGGTTCAAGGAAGGACTAAAGGTCCAGAGCGGACATGTACTGGTCATCTCCTATCAGTCCCTTGATTTTAAGCTGGGGACTCTCCCGCTCCCAGCCATGTATCCTGAGTGGGAGACATCATCTCTGCCTCTCCACACGGTTCCTGATTGGCTTAGGACAGCCAATATGCCTTCCCCGGTCACAGGGGTAGGGCTACTGATGGGCACGGACCTTAGAGCTGATGGGAGGCACAGGAACATAGGCTGGGGGTTTCTGGGAAGGAGAAACTGCTCTCATCCATGTGGACTTGAACAAGGAAAGATGTCACCCCAGGAGCTGCTCACAGCTCCTCCTTGTGAGGAGCCCCTCACAGAAGGTAGGGGAAGAGTCTGCCTGAGAATGGAGCCGGTCCTGCACGCCTCGCCTGAAGCTAGAGAGTTCCCCTGGACTGTTCAGCTAAATGGGCCAGTAGATCTACTTTGTTATTTCAGCCAGGTTGAGGTGAGTTTTCTGTTTCTTACAACATCGTCAAGATGTAGTGGGTTGTAATTGATTGTAGTGGGTTAAACGGTGGTCCAAAATGATACATTCACATCTTAGCCCCTAGAACTCGTGAACGTGACTTATTGGGAAAAAGGGTCTTTGCAGATATTGTGAAGTTAAAGATCTCGAGACGCGATCATCCTGGATTTTCCAGGTGCGCCCTAAACCAATGACAGGTGCCCTGATGAGAGACGCAGAGGTGGAGACAGAGACCAGAGTTGTGGCCCCAAAGGCCGAGGCACACCCAGAGCCCCCACAAGCTGGGAGAGACAAGGAGGTGTCCTCCTTTAGAGCCGTCAGGAAGAACATGGCCCTGCCGACACCTCGATCTTGGACTCCGGCCTCCAGAGCCCCATGAGAGAAGAAATGTCCATTATTTTAAACCACCTAGTCTATGGTTATTTGATACACTGATCAATGTGCATTTACAAATATTAGTGTCCTCATCTTTATGTACATTTAACTTCTTTCCGTGACTTTCCCATTCACCTTCCCTAAAAGGGCTGAGGCAGTCCAGCCTCAAGTTCAGCCTCAAGCCAGGCTGCCTTGGTTACATACCAGCTTGGCCACTTCCTAGCTGTGTGACTTTAAGCAAATTACTTACCCTCTCTGTGCCTCAGTTTCCTCCCCTGTAAAATGTTTTTAGTAGGACTCAATGAGTGAGTGCATGTAAGTGCTTAGAGTAGTGCCTGGCGTGTAGCAAGCTGTGCACATACGCAGTGGCTGTTATGTATTCTCCCCTGTTCTTGGGTGATTTCCTTTCCTCATCGGAATGCTGCTTCTTCATGGTAATGAGCCCGGTTTTGTTCCTGACTAGATTTTTAAAATTATTATTACTTGTGATTCAGTCACCTCATTATGCTTTGGGGCCATTAAACTGGGGGACATGTCACTCAAAAAAGTATGAACACACTGAGTCCGGTGGGATCTCCCTAGACAGCCAAAGTTAATGATTAGGAAAGTCAAAAGTCTACACCATTAGCAAAACAGAAAGACAAAGAGCCTGATTTAACTAATAAGCTGTTCAATACCATGGCTTCTAATTGACTTTCTCTAGGCTTCCTTTTGAAATGCTTATTTCAAAGGGTATAAATAATTTAATTGATTTTCAGAATAATTGACTTGTTTTTGGCAGGTATTTCTGCTTCTTTGCTTTGTGGTGGGAGGAGATCCTGGGAGAAGGAAGGATTACTAGATTTAAGGGCCCCTACGACTATCCTGTTTTCCAAATTTTAAAGACAACATTTGTTTTTCAAATAAACATTGTTTTCCTTTCTTCAAAGGAATTTGAAAGTAGGCTTTAGCTTAGAAATCGTGGCACAAGGGCTTTTATGACTGTTTCTAATCCAGACACTGTCAGTTTCCAGAAATGATAAACTTACTAGTACAGCTGGACCTCCAGAGCATGCCTTCCGTGTCTCACTAGTAGCTGCAAGTCCCTACCTCCCTGCTCACCCACGGGGCCTGCTCATCTTAAAACTGGACTGTGGGGGCGCCTGGGTGGCTTGGTCGGTTAAGCGTCCGACTTCGGCTCAGGTCATGATCTCACGGTCCGTGGGTTCGAGCCCCGCGTCGGGCTCTGTGCTGACAGCTCAGAGCCTGGAGCCTGTTTCGGATTCTGTGTCTCCCTCTCTCTCTGCTCCTCCCCTGTTCATGCTCTGTCTCTCTCTGTCTCAAAAATAAATAAACGTTAAAAAAATTTTTTTTAAAAACTGGACTGTGTTCGGGGCACCTGGGTGGCTCGGTTGGTTAAGCATCTGACTCTTGGTTTCGGGTCAGGTAATGATCTCATGTTTCATGAGTTCGAGCCTCACATCAGGCTCCATGCTGATAGTGCCGAATAGGCTTGGGATTCCCTCTCTCTCTCTCTCTCTTTCTGCCCCTCTCCTGCGCTGTCTCTGTCTCTCTCAACATGAAAAAATAAACTTAAAATTTTTTTGAAAAACTGGACTATGTTTTTTTTCTTCTCACTGTCCTTCCTTCCTATAAATGGGGAAGGAGAGAGGGACAGATACGTCTGCTTCCCAAGCAGATTCCTTTGTCATATTTGCAAAATCAAAAGCCTTTTGTGGTACGCATGAGCATGGCTAGAAACCTTGATTTATGTGACGTCAGATTTCCTAAAAGAGGGAGACCTCTATGTGGCTCTCACCTTCATGAGCAAGACCTTCATGGGCAATTCTTAGAGCAAGTGACTTATTAAGAAAGCTCAGAGGGATGCCTGGGTGGCTCAGTCAGTTAAGTGTCTGATATCAGCTCAGGTCAATCTCATGGTTCGTGGGTTTCAGCCCCGCATTGGGTTCTGTGCTGACAGCTCATAGCCTAGAGCCTGCTTCAGATTCTGTCTCCCTCTCTCTCTGCCCCTCCACCACTTGCACTCTGTCTCTCTCAAAAATAAATAAACGTTGAAAAGAAAAAAGAATGAAAAAAAAAGCCTGAGAGAATAAAATTATTGCTACCATTGTATAAACAACAATGACAACAACAACAACAAAAACAACAACAACAACAAGACTAGTACCATCTTATCAATGCCATGTTTGAAAAATGAAGACCTAATTCTTTGCACTGTGATTTTATGACATCTGGAGGCTCTTATTCAGTATGGTAGGCGAAGTACTCATTTTGAAAAAGGCACTGGCATGGCTCTGTGCCCTGGGTAAGCTCTGACTTCTCTCCTTGAGCTGGGTGGACACTGGTGGGTGAGTTTCAAGATACAACAGTGAGAGGCTTTGACATGATACCTGTCCCGATCTTACCAGAAGCCTCCGAGCCAGAGGCCAGCCGTATCTTCACCTGGGCTGAGCAGCAACCAGATGGTGGGTTTGGGGTTCAGGGGTGGAAGTGGGAAAGGCAGGGGGGGAAAAGGAGAATGCAAATGAGGGGTGGGAGGAGGAAGAAAAAAAAACCAAACAGATCAGACATTAGGAAGAAGGAAGCACAGGCCTTTGCCATATGTCAGTGTCGTGTCTCAGTCTGCACTTTGTGGTTTCGGTGCTGTTAGAGAAGCAGAAGGAGTCCAAGATGGCAAGAGAACATTTTCCTAAAAGAATACCATTCTAAAAAAAGGTTTTTGGTGGTAGAGATAAAACTCCTGCTTAAATTGGTTTTCTCACTATTCTTGCTTTTTCTGCAGGCTGAGAATGGTGTCATGGAACAAAGAATAGTCACCATTTCTTAAAAGGCCCCGGTCTAAAGTGAACACAGGTATGTACGGATCTGTTACTTTCTACCTCTCCCTGGTCTGTAGACTGTCTGGTGCTATAGGTAGATGGAAGGCAGTAAGGATTGTGTTTAGGAGAAATCTGTTCATGGTGGCTTTACTGAAAGGGAGTTATTGTTCTTATACACCAAATCTGGAAGTAGTCAGTCCACGGATAGCATTTGGGCTTTCTGTCTTCCATTTGACCATCTTTAGCGTGAGCTTCCCTCCACATGGTCATAAGATGGCTACCAAGCCTCCGAGCGTTGCCTTCAAGTTCCAAGCAGGATGGTTAAGAGCAGAAGGTAAAAGACACACGTCAACTGAGTTTATTTCCTTCCCCAAAGCTTATTATCTCATCGTCCAGAACTGAGTCACGTGGCCTTCCAAGGAACAAGGGGGCTGCTACTCCAAATAAAGTTGGGGTCATTAATAGGGAAAACAGGAAAAAGAATGTGAATAGGCAACTCTCAGTGTCTGTTACACAGGGGTCCTTTACCTAGCTAGGCTCCGTGGGCCTCCAGAGAGCTATGGTGAGTATTCATAGAAACATTTGCACAAATGTGTCTATGTGCATTTTTCTCCAAATTCTCAGCTTTATCTCTCCAAATATTTCCTCTCCTCCATTCTCCTCTGTCTTTTCTTTTTGGACTCCAAGTAGGCATATACTAAACTTTCTCACTTTGGGAGTTTACTCTCTTTGATATTTCTATCTTATCGTCTCTGTGTTATACACTGTACAATAGCCTCAGGTCCAATTCACTAATTTACTCTTCAAATTATCTATAACCTTCTGCTTAACACATCCACAGTTGTTTTCATGTTCTAAACTTCTCGATGGGGCTCCTGGCGCTCAGTTGGTAAAGCATGTGACTTGATTTCAGGGTCATGAGTTCAAACTTCACTGTTGGACATGGAGCCTACTTAAGAAGAAAGTTCTAGTTAGTTCTTTTTTTTAAATTGCCTTCCTACTTTTCAACAATCTCTTTCTCATTTTCATTCTGTCTCTTTAAAAAAAATTGTTTTTAATGTTTATTTTAAGAGAGCAGAGCATGCACATGCATTGCAGGGAGGAGCAGAGAGAGAGGGAGAGAACATCAAGCAGGCTCCGTGCTGTCAGTGCAGAGCCCAGTGCGGGGCTCGAACTCACTAATGTGAGAGCATGACCTGAGCCAAAAAGAGTCAGGCATTTAACTGACTGAGCCACTCAGGCGCCCAAGAGATACGTTTTTTTTTTTTTTAATTTTTTTTTTAACTTTTTTTTTTTTTCTTTTGAGACAGAGAGAGACAGAGCATGAATGGGGGAGGGGCAGACAGAGAGGGAGACACAGAATCTGAAGCAGGCTCCAGGCTCTGAGCCATCAGCCCAGAGCCCGACGCGGGGCTCGAACCCACGGACCGCGAGATTGTGACCTGAGCTGAAGTCAGATGCTCAACCGACTGAGCCACCCAGGCGCCCCCCAAGAGATACATTTTTAAAACATATTTGAGGGGTGCCTGGGTGGCTCAGTCAGTTAAGTATCTGACTTCGGCTCAGGTCATGTTCTCCCGTTTCATGAGTTCAAGCCCCACATCAGGCTCTGTGCTGACAGCTGAGAGCCTGGAGCCTGCTTCGGATTCTGTGTCTCCTTCTCTCTCTGCCCCACCCCCGCTTGCACTCTGTCTCTCTGTCTCTCTGTCTCTCTCAAAAAAAACATTAAAAAATTTTTTAAACATATATTTGAAACTTTTAAAACACCTCTCTCAATAACTCGTGGGTCAAAGTTAATGGATATTTAATTAATGGATATTTAAATTATTTAGCATTGAATAATGAACATGCCTCATGTTAAAACTTGGGAGATGCCATAGAAGCCATACTTCAAGGGAAATTGATGGCCTTAAATGCTTCTATTAGAAGAGAAAAAAGGATAAAAGTCATGAGATAAACATCCAACCCAATAAACTTAAGGACAGGAGAAAGAAGGTGATGGTAGAGATAAAAGGAGTAACTAAACCATGGATCTGGGTAGAGGCCCAGGTCATCCACCAGAGGTCATTGCTTTTCACCATGTGATGGGGTCTTGGACACCCTGGTTGTAGGCTGCTACCCTTGGGGCTGGGGCCAGGCCATGCTGTCTCCTTGCCAAGAGGCCCAGTTGCTGTCACCCACCAGGTGACACCTTCCCGTGCTGCCCCCTGCTTCTTTTCCCACCTGCCTCCAACCCAAAGCCGCCGGCATAAATGCTCCTCATTGGAACCCTGCTTAGTGGTGAGCCATCCGGTTCCTCATTCTTCTCCCTGCACATCCTGTCCTCTCCTGGCTCTTCCCCAAGGTCACCATGCCTTGGCAGCCAGCCAGGAACTTACTTCTCATTTCCCCACACCTGTCACACCAGTGGTCTGGGGATGCACTTTGCATCCTCCTGCTCCGCCGCCCCCCACCTCCAGTCACATCTTCCTTCCCTTCCTCTCCTGCCTGCTACCCCTGCCCTACGTCAGACCTCATCATACTTGTCCTAATTTTTGCAAGAGCCTCCGCATGGTCTCTCTGCCTTCAGCCTGGCCCTCCCTTTTCATTCTCCCCACAGCAGGTCATTCCCAGAGTAACCTTTGTAGAAGCACAGATCACGTGGCCCCTCTTTACACTGGCTTACATTTCCTGGGAGGTCTCCATTAACTCCCCAGGCAGTTAGGGACTCTGTCCCTGCTATTCCTCTAACACCCAGAGCAAACCTTGGTCATATTACCTGTTATGTCCCTGGCACATGTATGGACCTTGTGGAGAGGGACCACGTAGGTGCCGCTGGTCGGAGTGTGGTCTGTGAACTAGCACCTTCCGTATCACATGGGGGCTCCTTAGAAGTACAGAATCTCAGGCCTCACCCAAATCTACAGAATCTTAATTTGCATTTAATAAGCTCCCAGGTGATTCATTTGTTCCTTAAGATTTGAGAAGCACTAATGACTGATGAGCAGTTTCTGCAAGGGTGGAGGGCAAAAGAATCTGAAGTTTAAGTTGGTCTTTTCATTTGCTTTGTTTTGGTGAGCTCCGGGTGGGGGTGGAAGGGTGGAGGCAGCCTATTGAAATGACCTACACGCATCCTAGACTGAATAAAATCAATGCACGCTTTGAGACTTAGATCAGAAAGAGAACTGATTATTCTGGAAACAGCTGACAATTTCAGGTTAATGCTGTGCTGCCCTGAATAAAGCAGACAGATGCCAGGATATGTCAGCAAAAGGACCTGTCATGGCATCAATTAGGAGAAATACTGAACACTTACCCCTTTGTTGGAGCCCAGCATGAAGGGGAGTACAGCAGGAGGGTGAGAAGAAGGGAGACAGCTCTGTCCTGGCAACAGGAAATTGCCTTAGGAAGATTGATTTGCGCATAGTGCAAAGTCATTGTTAGACAGAAAAGACTGTGTGCTGAGCCTTTCCTGCATGTTTCACTCACCCAGGCTGTCCTACCCAATATATTCTTAGCACTCCTCTTGCTCATCCAGCAGTCACAGGAGTGGCACTTAAATAATGGGCCCTGAAGCCTCACTTCCTGAAAGGCTCCAGTAATCTTTTATTGATACAAAATAGATCTCCAGGGTGGAGGCTGCTTGGTGGGGTCTGGGGGAGGGCAGGGCTGTAACAATAGCCTTCGGGTAGCCAAGAGAGCCCCTGCTGAGGAGAGCATCACTATTTGTTAAAGATTCATCTTCAAAAAGGGCACATGGGTGGCCCTTTTTGATTCTTGATCTCAGCTCAGGTCATGATCTCACGGTCCCTGGGATCAAACCCCGAATTGGGCTCCTTGCTGACAGCGCGGAGCCTGCTTGGGATTCTTTCTCCCTCTCTCTCTCTCTTTGCCCCTCACATGCTTTGTGTCTCTCTCTCTCTCTCTCTCTCTCTTTCAAAAATAAATAAATAAACTTAAAAAAAAAAAAAAAAGATCTACCTCCATATACCGAGCACCATGCTGGCAAATGGACATACATGACCATACTCGTTCCTCTCTCTGGCCATATCACCCTGGTATTCTCATTCCTACAGCTGAAGGAGCTGAGACACATTGGCACGTGGGTGGCATCCCACAGCTAACAAATGGCAGCGATGGCATTATAAATGGCAGAGGGTTAAATTGTGACACCTCTCCCCCCACCAAAAAAAGATACGTTGAAGTTCTCACCCCTAATATTTCAGGATGTGAGCTTATTTGGAAATAGGTTCATTGCAGAGGTCATTGGTTAAGGTGATACTGTACTAGGGTGGGCCCTAAATTAAACATGACTGGCGTCCTTATGAGAAGAGACACAGGAGGGAGAAGGCGGGGGTGAGAATGAGGGAAGAGATGGGACGGATGCAGCTGCTGGGCAAGGAGCACAGGACTGCAGGAAAACTGAGAAGCTAGATATGGCAAGGGAGGGTGCTCCCCTACAGATTTCAGGTGGAGTATGCCACTGTTGACACCTTGATTTTGGACTTCTAGCCTCCACAGCGATGAGGCAATAAAGTTCTCTCGTTTCAAGCCACTGCTGGCACTTTGTGGCAGCCCAGTGCACCTGGGAGCATGGTTTTCCCATTGCCATCACCCCACAGACAGGATCTCAAGGGAGCCATTCAGGGCGCTCAGATCGACAGCATCCACACTCACGTGCCCACTCCAGACCCTTCCTGTGCACATGTGAGATGGTCATCATGGTGGAGAAACTCAGCTCTGCTTGGAGGGCTCCTAAGGTGGGGCTGACAGATGCACAGCAGGGGAGCCAGGGGTGCCTGGGTAGCTCAGTCACCTGGGTGACTCACCAGGGGTGCCTGGGTAGCTCGGTTGGGCGTCCGGCTTTGGCTCCAGTCGTGGTCTCGCAGTTAGTGAGTTCAAGCCCCGTGTCGGGCTCTGTGCTGACAGCTCAGAGCCTAGAGCCTGCTTCAGATTCTGTGTCTCCCTCTCTCTCTGCCCCTCCCCTTCTCATGCTCCCTCTCTCTCTCTCTCAAAACTAAATAAACATTAAAAGAAAAAAGCAGGAGAGCCAAAATCCTTCCTGGAGAGACCCTGGAAACCCCACCATTTTATAAAGAAAGAAAGCAGAAGAGAGTGTCAGAGTCAGACCCCAGGAGACAGGGATCCTTGCAAATCTCTGCAAGGGATTTTTTGAGGGAGGGCTCTCAGGAGAAACCTGCAAGAGGAAGATGCTGAGGAAAGATGTGGTTTCGGGAAATGACCGGCCTCCACCTGACCCTGTGGGAAGCTCAGGGCACAACTTGCCCCACAGAGGTGGTTTCCCCCCCGCAAAAAGGCAAGGGATGTTGTAAAGGAATCCTGGCCTCCACCCACCACTGGCTAGGCTGAGGCTGTTTTGTTTTTGCACAGCGTATATTCACGTAATGATGGGAGGAGATGGAGTGGGGTGGAGGGAGGGCGGTAAAGAAGGAACTAACTAGAAGTTAATTAAGGTTCCTTCTTGGTGTGACTCTGGAGGAGTAGGGGGCACAGGAGGGAAAGATAGTGTTGACAGAATCCCTCATCGTTTAATGATCAATGTTCCAAGAGCAACACAGCCTTTGACTTCTTCCCCCTCTGAAACTCATTACTTAAATAGAAGTTTGACTAAAATTCAAAATACCTTAAAAAAAAAAAAAAGATTTGGATCAATTAATGAAGCAGGTTTTCTAAATAAAGAGGACCCGGGGGTGCTTGGAGCACATCCACAGCTCTCTGAAATGATGATGCTCTCTTCCTTCCCCATCCTTACGCCTCAAGAATAAAACCAAACACAGCAAGGCCTTCCTTGGTCCTAGCATCAAGGTTAAAGCCCAGGGCCGACGACTTTCCTTTACTGGAAGGCAAGCACAACGATATGCGGTGGGGGGAGAATGGAAGACAGAGAGGCTTCTGTCCCCAGTGCAGGACAGCCCTTGGGGGAGGCTGATCCTGGGGACTATGCAGAGACCCTACGGAGCTGCTTCAGGGCTGGCCTGGGGCTCTTTGTGTCGCTTCTTCATTTCTTCTCACCTACTTTATCTGCTGCCTCTGTGAGCTGGGGAGACAGCATGTCTTTTCTCATCTCACCGGGAATGGGGAACGGAAGTAAGGACAGGGCTGGCCGTGGGCCAACTGGGAGACGCTGGGACAGTCCCCCACTGCTCCCTCTGCTCCCGGGTGGTGCTGGTGCGGGTGCCGTCTGCCCACACATGCCTCCATCTGGAGGCATCTGGAGCCTCCTCTGAGTTCTTCCTTCCTGCTCACCCTGAAGAGCTTCCTGTTCTCCCCACTCCCCCCACCCCATACCTTTGCCTCCAATTATCCAGTTACCTGGTTGGTAACCGCCAGAACTAGAAGCCATGCTCCTCTCCATGCTCACCTGTCTCCCTCACACTTCCATTCATACTAAGGTGCACATGGCTGATAGGAGCCTCACTCTCCCTGGGATGGGAGGGAGAGGGTGTCATTCTTTTACATCCATCAGAGTACTGAGCTGACACATGGAGCTCCCCAGGGAAGAACTGTAGACTTGGGAAGTGAGTGGCAGAGATGGGAGTCCCTGGAACCACATATTGATTACTAATTCATTTCACAGTATTTATTGAGCCAGGGCAGTGGGGGTGGGGGGAGATGTAGAAATAGAGATTTGGCAAAATTTTAGGTACGAAATGGATCTCATAGGAGCTCTCCTGTTCTCGATCTACATCATAGACCACTCCTAGTGGGGTATGTCTGTGTGATGTGTGTGTGGTGTGTGTGCGTGAGGCATGTGATGTGGGGTGTGTGTGTGTGATTTGGTGGTGTATGTTGGGGGATGTGTAGTGTTGTGTACAATATGTGGGATGTGTGGGATGTCTGTGATGTATGTATGTATGATGTATGTATGCTATGCTCAGTGTGTGTGGTGTGGAATGCATATTGTGTTTGTACGTGCGTGTGTAAAGGAGCACCTTCCATAGCACCCTGGTTGGCATAAAATACTCACCTTTTGTCTATACCCCAAATACTCAGTCTACCTCCATCTCTACCTTCTCAAGCACCATTTGGGGGCACTGGGACAAGTGAGGACACTCAGTCTCTCAGCTGTTATTTATTGAATCTCTACCTCAAATCAAAGATGGCCATTTTGCATTCATTTCTGTGTATGGTGCTAGGTAGGGGTCCAGCTACATTCTTTTGCATGGGGACACCCAGTTTTCCCAGCACCATTTGTTGAAAAGACTGTTATTTCCCCATTGAATCACCTTGGCCCTCTTTATTGAAAACATTTGACATATATACAAAGGTTTATTTCTGGGTTCTCTATTCTATTCCATTGGTCTACATATCTGTCTTTATTCCAGGACCACATTATCTTTAAATTTTTTTAATGTTTTATTTATTTTGGGGACAAAGAGAGACACAGCATGAGCAGGGGAGGGGCAGAGAGAGAGGGAGACACAGAATCTGAAGCAGGCTCCAGGCTCTGAGCTGTGAGCACAGAGCCCGACGCGGGGCTCGAACTCACAAACTGTGGGATCATGACCTGATCCAAAGTCAGACCCTTAACCTACTGAGCCACCCAGGCGCCCCTCCAGGACCACATTATCTTGTAGTACGTTTTAAAATCAGGAAGCGTGAGTCCTCCAGCGTTGTTCTCTTTCAAGATTTTTTTGGTAATTCAGGATCCCTTAAGGTTCCATATGAATTTTAAAATGTATTTTTCAGGGTGCCTGGGTGGCTCAGTCGGTTAAGTGCTGACTTCGGCTCAGGTCATGATCTTGCGGTTCGTGGGTTCAAGCCCCCTGTCAACCTCTGTGCTGACAGCTCAGAGCCTGGAGCCTGCTTTCGATCCTATATTTCCCTCTCTGCCCCTCCCCCACTCATGCTCGCTCTCTCTTGCTCTCTCAAAACTAAAATAAACTTTCAATTTTTTAAATGGATTTTTCTTTATTTCTTTATCTTTTTATTTATTTTTTAATATAATTTATTGTTACATTGGTTTTCATACAACACCCAGTGCTCATCCTGACAAGTGCCCTCCTCAATGCCCATCACCCACTTTCCCCTCTCCCCCACCCCCCATCAACCCTCAGTTTGTTCTCAGTATCCAAGAGTCTCTTATGGTTTGCCTCCCTCCCTCTCTGTAACTTTTTTTTCCCCCTTCCCCTCCTCCATGGTCTTCTGTTAAGTTTCTCAAGATCCACATATGAATGAAAACATATGGTGTCGGTCTTTCTCTGACTGACTTATTTCATTTAGCATAATACCCTCCAGTTCCATCCACGTTGCTGCAAATGGCCAGATTTCATTCTTTCTCATTGCCAAGTAGTATTCCATTGTATATATAAACCACATCTTCTTTATCCATTCATCAGTTGATGGACATTTAGGCTCTTTCCATAATTTGGCTATTGTTGAGAGTGCTGCTATAAACATTGGGGTACAAGTGCCCCTATGCATCAGTACTCCTGTATCCCTTGGGTAAATTCCTAGCAGTGCTATTGCTGGGTCACAGGGTAGTTCTATTTTTAATTTTTTGAGGAATCTCCACACTGTTTTTCAGAGCAGCTGCATTTAATGGATTTTTCAATTTCTACAAAATAACAGAGATGGCATCGAACCTGTTGATCAATTTGGGTAGCATTGACATCTTAACAATCCAGGAACAAGAAACAGCTTTCCAGTTATTGTCTTCTTTAACATCTGGCAGCAACATTTTGCAGTTCTCATTGTATAAGTTCTTCACCTTCTTGGTTAAATTTATTCCTCAGTATTTTATTCTTTATGATGCTATTGTAAATTGAATTGTTGTCTTAATTTCTTTTTAAGATTGTTCATTATAGAAACACGACCAATTTTTGTGTTGATTTTGTATCCTGCAACTTTGCTAACCATATTAGTTCTAACAGTTTGTTTTTGTGGAAAGGAAAGGTTTTTTAATTTTCCAGTTGATGAGGAAAGCGATGGATCTTAATCAGCAATATAAATCTTCTACCCACCAGAGTCTCGGCAGAAACACGTTGGGTAAATGACTTTCATGGAGAACTGAGCTGAGGGATGTGTGGGATTTCCGTTCTCCTGGGTAATCAATATGTTGTCCTTAAGCTTGACCATAAAGGAGGGTCTGTATAGAGGTCCTTGTGTGTAACCACTCTGATATTTTTGCTTACATGTTTATAACGCATTATTTAATTATGTTGAATGTGTAATACACTCCCAGAGTACAAAATGCAGAAGGTACAAAAGACTGTATAATGAAAAGTCCACTTCTTGCCTTTGTCACCCTCTGCCTGGTTCCCCTCCCCAGAAGTCAGCAGCTGCTTCAGGTCCCTTCCAGAAATGATCTCGGGTACATGCAAGCATTTAAGTGTATACACTTTTTTTTTTCATTTATAGGCATCATTCTACCCCTTGTTTTTTTTTTTTTTTTCCATTTCCCAATACATCTTGGTGATTGTTTCATATGAATACCTAAATTGTTCTTCTTTCTTTTTATTTTTATTTATTTATTTATTTATTTATTTTAACATTTATTTATTTTTGAGACAGAGAGAGACAGAGCATGAACGGGGGAGGGGCAGAGAGAGAGGAAGACACAGAATCGGAAGCAGGCTCCAGGCTCCGAGCCATCAGCCCAGAGCCTGACGCGGGGCTCGAACTCACGGACCGCGAGATCGTGACCTGAGCTGAAGTCGGACGCTAAACCGACTGAGCCACCCAGGCGCCCCTCTTCTTTCTTTTTAACAGCTGTGTAGTACTCCATTGGAAGTTTGTACTTCAGTGTGTTTGAGGGACATTGAGGCTGTCTCCACTTTCTGATCTTACAAACAGCCCAAAAAGATTATTAGGATTACTCTGGGATGACATTTTACTGCCACAGTTAACACTGAGGCACATTATGAGAAATGATTGTTATTGTATCTGTTGTCAGGGTACCATTGAGGGCATCCATTTGTCTCCTGCATCCCAGGGTCATCTTTAGGTGGACGATGGGGGAACTCCTGCCAGGTTTCTGCACCAGGGTTAAGGTGATACTTCTGAGTTCTGCGTTTTTTCCATTGACTGTCGGTCGCCCTTAGCTTTGGCCACTAAGGTTCTCAGAACCAAGTGTACGGGCCTTGTTAGCAACCTCACAGAACTATTTATTGCACACTTATGGATGCTAATCTTACTCCTAGTTTCATTATTTTCCCTCCCTTTATTTCCCTCTCACGGCAGCTCCCAAAGCTGTTTGTTTTCTTCCTTGACATTGTGCACATTTTTTGCAAACCATCTCAGGATCTTTATGTAATGAAGTGGGTATAAATAAACATATATAAATACATCCATCATACATAAATAAAATATGAGTTTGAGTAGTGTGTCTAGAAGCAGACTTGACCTCCCTTCAACCGTCTTATTTGCATGGGACACAGGTCTCCCCTCCCTGAGCCTCTGTAGGTAGGGACCCCAGCCGGCCTGCCCTGTGGCCCGGGAGCCCGCTTTCCACTGACTCCAGGAGATACGCTAGTCCATCAAAATGCTTCTAGGCCCTGCTGTCCCAGTCAAAGGCTGAGGAGAAAACCTGACTCTCACATTCTGTACACCTGGGAAGGAGGAGAGAATTCCTGGTGGCTGCACCCTGCCCGGCATCAGGGGCCCCTCTGGCTCGGGGGTCCTGCTGCCGCGGGGCTCCCTCTCCCTCCCTCTTCCCCCAGCAAGCTGCATCCCCTTGTCACTTCATCCCACCCACAAACATTCTTTTGCTTCAGTGTGAAAAAGCAATTTGCATCCAACCAGCAGGACTAAGTGAGATAGATGGAGGTAGGCTGCTTTCTCATCTCAGAAACCTCTTTCATCTTGCAGGGCCCTCTGCGCAGCCAGGGCGGTTCTGTTCTAATGTGGCCCCTGCAGGCTGAGTGTCAGATTTGTGGTTTATCTGCCTCAGGGAGGCTGGCTGAGTGAACAGCTGGGAATACTGCAGTCTAAGGACGCAACGCTCTGGGACCCTGCCCGAGTGGCCTCTGGGTCCTGCACAGGGCCGCTGTTTGAAGTCAGAGGGAGAGAGGACCAGGTGTGTTTGCAATGCCTGGGGTGGGCTCGGGGCACCTGAGCAGTGCTAGGGGAAATGGGATTCAGGACTCAGAGATGCATGTGGGGCGCTGCTCTGTCCCAGGGCTTCTCTGCTTGGGCCTTTTCCAGAGCTGAGTTTGATCTTTGCAATCCTCAGTGTCTTTACCTGCAAAATGGGCATTTAATAGTACTGGGCTCACAGAGTTTTGAGGATTAAGTAATAATGGCTAGTGCTTTAATAGCTCTTATTACATACTAATCATCATTGTTAAGTGCCTTACATACAAATAACTCCTTTGATGCTTACAACACTCTTTAGTTATTATTATCCCATTTTTCAGAGGAGGAAATTGAGGCTCGGAGAGTTTAAGTACTTTGTCCAAGTTCACACAACTAGTGAGTGACAGACCTGAGATTTGGACCCAAGTAATCTGGCCCCAGAGTCTGTGCCCTTAAGCACTCAGGCTCTAAGACTTGTCTCCAAAGGGCGGTGCCTGGCACCCGGAAGTCACTCATTCAAACATTGTTCTGGTGTCTGAGCCTCTGAGCCAGTTTCCTGCCTGACCTGGGAGGTGAGATCAACCCAGGTGATCTAGGTGATTCCTTGGCAGCAGCCCCCCCCCCCCCCCCACCACATTCCTTCCCCGGGTTGGCCGCCCTTCTGGCCCTGGTGCGTATCTCCATCAGTGTACTTAGCACCTTGGGCTTGGGCTGAGATTCTCTGTTTATATCTGTCTTCCCTGCTCTTCTGCCAGCAACTCTTTCCTCCCATATCCCAGAACTTAACATAGTTCTTGATAGATAATAGGTGCTTAACGTTTATTTAAGATTGTTTCTTCCAGGGCACCTGGGTGGCTCAGTCGGTTAAGTATCCGACTCTTGGTTTCGGCACAGGTCATGATCTCATGGTTCGTGTGTTCGAGTTTGGGATTCTCTCTCTTTCTCTCTGCCCCTCCCTCGCTCTCTCTCTTTCTGTCTTTCTCCCTCTCAAAATAAATAAATAAACTTAAAAAAAAAAAAGATTGTTTCTTCTTTGTCTTGCACTGGGGCTCTGAGATTTCCCTGGGAGAGCTTACTGCTAGGTGACCTCGCCATCCTGGAGGCCTGAGCCAGAGATGTCCCTTACCTAATCTGTCCTTTTGCTTTGTCTGCTCATATCTCAAGCAGGCTGTGTGGAGGCTTTAAAAATATCTTTTTAATTGTTATTATTTTCCAGCACAAAAGCAAATTATGCCTTTAAAAAAGGAATGTGGGGCACCTGGGTGGCTCAGTTGGTTAAGCATCTGATTCTTTTTTTTTTAATGTTTATTAATTTAGAGAGTGTGAACAAGAGAGAGCAAGTGGGGGAGGGGCAGAGAGAGAGGAAGAGAGAGAATCCCAGGCTCCGTTCTGCCAGCGTGGAGCCCCATGCTGGGCTTGAACTCCCAAACCGTGAGATCGTGACTTGAGCTGAGATCAGTCAGTGCTCAACCAACTGAGCCACCTGGGTGCCCCAGGCATCTGGCTCTTGATTTCCTCTCAGTCATGATCTCACCGTTCATGAGATCCAGCCCCACATCAGGCTTTGCACTGACAGCACAGGCTCTGTTGGGATTCTTTCTTTCTCCCTCCCCCTCTGCCCCTCCCCCACTCACATGCACTTGCTTTCTCTCAAAATAAATAAATAAACATTTTTTAAAAATAAAAATAGGGGTGCCTGGGTAGCTTAGTTGGTTAAGCACCCAGCTCTCCATCTCAGCTCAGATCACAATCTCATAGTTCATGAGTTCAAGCCCCAAGCCAGGCTCCGCACTGTCAGTGCAGAGCTTGCTTGGGATTCTCTCTCTCCTCTCTCTCTGCCCCTTCCCCGCTCATACTTGCGTGCATGCTGTCTCTCTCTCTCAAAATAAATAAACTATAAATAAATAAATAAATAAATAAATAAATAAATAAATAAATAAGGAATGTGAACATTACAGGAATTTTGAAAATGAAAGTCCTCCTTAGTCTGCTAGCGTGATTTCTGACTCAGCATCACCTGGGAACTTGTCAGAAATGCAGAGTCTCAGGCCGCTCCTACCCTGACCTGCTGAGTCGGATTCTGCATTTAACAGGATCCCACTGACTCAGGCCATCTGAAAATGTGAAGAGCTGGCAGTAACCCTCCTTCTCCCCGACCCCAGCTGAGACAACAAGTGTCACCGGGTTTGTGTGCATGAAAGCCTTTTAAAAAGCACGCTCTTCTAACCTCCCAGTAATTACCTGCAATTTTCCAACCTCATCTAAAACCAAAATGCTCGTCAAAGCTGTTCAGCAGGAAGCTAATAAAGACATCATTATCTGGTCTGTCTGCTTTCACTCTTGCCCCCTCTCCAACCCATTCCCTCCAGGGCAGCCATGGTGATCTTTTTAAAACATAAATTAGATCATGTCACTCTTCTGCTGAGAATCCTGCAGCCCTGGGAACCGGGAACACGCCTCGGCCTCCTCTCCTCTAGTTGCCTACCCTCTCCTTCCTGCTTTCAGTCCTGACACATTGACCTCTCTCCTCAGGCTCTGGGTCTTTGGAATCACTTCTCCTGGGCCCAGATCCCCTTCCTTCCTTCCCTGCCTGGCTCCTTCCAGCCTTCAGGTCTCAGCTTAAATGGCACCTCCTCAGAGGTGTGAGAGGACATGGGGAAAGCAGTTCTTGCCTTCCAGTATTCTCTGTGTCTGGCCCCAGCTGTGCTTAGACTGTCCACTGTAGGAGTGTAACCCCCAGGAGGGCAGGGACTCTCCCTCAAACTTAGCACAGTGCCTGTACACAGTAGGTTAACACTCAATAAATAAATAAATTCATGCCTGCTTCCTGGTATCAGGTATGTTAATATCATCTCCCTTCATTTACCGGTTTGTTGAAATTACAAAAATAATAAATGCTAATTATATATGTCTTAAAACAATGTGGGAAGGAATAAAATGAGAAGCAATATCCTGTTTTTCCTCGATTCCTTCCCACTGCAAAAGGAGCCACTGGTTAACAGCTTATTTTGTCTACTTCCCAAACTGCATTGCCATTAAACACGCACACGCATGCACATACTCATGCACACACAAATAAGATCGTGCTGTCAGTATTGATTCTATTCTGCAACTTGCTTTTCTGGAATGTTGTGAAATACGCAAACCAAATTTACTGTCTTAACCGTTTTTAAGTTTACAGTTCAGTAGTGCTAAGTATATGTACATTGCTGGGCAACTGATCTCAGAACTTTTTCATCTCACAATACTAAAACTGTACACCTATTTTGTTTTTTAAAGATTTTATCTTTAAGTTGTCTCTACATCCCACGTGGGGCTCGAACCCACAACCCCGAGATCAAGAGGGCATTCCACCGACTGAGCCAGCCAGGAGCCCTTGAAGCTGTACGCCTATTAAACAGTTCCCCCCCATTCCCCCGTCCCAGTGTTCTCTGCCACCATTCTACTTTCTACTTCTATGAGTCTGAAAAACTTGCTCGAGCAACTTGCTTTTTGAACTTAATGCATCTTCCCATGGGGGCTCGTGGGATCTAGCTCATTATTCCTACAGTCACATAGTATTCCACAGTAGCCACGGCTGATATTTAACCAGTTCCCTCTCAGTGATAGGAAGATTTGCTGCTACAGAAATGCTGAGGTGCCAGGGTTAAATCCCAGAACTGCGAGGTCAGAGAGTATGTACTTCCATTTGAATAAATTGCCAAAGAAGTTGTTCCAACTACCTTCCCACCTACAGAGGAGGAGAGGGTTTCTTTCCGGCTCTTCCCAATGTAAGCCAAGTAAATACTGTCCCATCCCAGGGACAGGAGGCACCGGCTTTGAAAGGAGGGTCAGTGGCTCCCTTCTGTGGTGGTTTCCCTGGGAGAGAAGCCTGGAGGGTGAGCTGGTGTCGAGATGGGAATCCAGCTGCTAGATGTATACACAGGAGGAAGTCTAATTCAAAAGCCATATAATAAGTGGACTTGGGAAGGAGCTCGTTGCCATGGCAACCTGACTCCCCTGCTGCCAAAAGCGGGTTTTCTTCTTTCTTCTGCACCTGGCAGAGGCTTCTCTCCTCTCAAGATTACTTGAGGAAGAAAGACGGAGTTTGGCATTCTTTTATTGAGGTCAGTGCACATTTTCAGACAGTGACCACCCTGTCACTGACAAAATGTGATTCTCAGATGTCCTCTGGAGGCGAGGAGCTGGCTGAGCCCCATTCACCCAGCGCACGGCTGCACCTGTGTCTCTTGCCTAAAACACTGAGACAATGGACCCCACCGACCTGCACTGTCTTTTCTGATGCTCTCTGGAGGCAGCAGGTGGGCCAAGCTCCCGAGGAGACTGTTCTGTTCCCTTCACAAGAAAAGGTTTTCTAGATCGTGTTTTTTAAGAACGCCAAAGGTCAAGGTCAGGGGAAGCTTGCTTGGTCAGGCTTCTTAAACCAGTCCCTGGTTTAAATCACTCTGCTCTGGGGTGCCAGGGTGGCTCAGTCTGTTAAGCATCCAACTTCATCTCAGGTTATGATCTTTCAGTCTGTGAGTTCGAGCTCCACGCCAGGCTCTGTGCTGACAGCTCAGAGCCTGGAGCCGGCTTCAGATTCTGTGTCTCCCTCTCTGCCCCCTCCTCTCAAAAATAAATACAAACATTAAAAAAAAAAAAAAAATTTAAATCACTCTGCTCTGCTTTCTCCAGAGCATTTAGCCTTGAAAATGATGACTGGAACAGAGCAGAATGAAATTATTTTGACCTGTTCCCTGTATCAGGCTCTGAGCTGGGCACACTGTGGACATACCCTCATCTAACCCTTCAGCCCTCACTCCATAAGGGGAATTATTGCCCCCATTGTTCTTTTTTGTTGTTGTTAATGCTTTAGTATCTCCTTTTATTTTATTATTATTATTTTTTAATGTTTATTTTATTTTTGAGGGACAGAGCGTGAGTGGGGGAGGGGCAGAGAGAGAAGGAGACACAAAATCCGAAGTAGGCTCCAGGCTCTGAGCTGTCAGCACAGAGCCCGACTTGGGACTCAAACTCACGAACTGAACTGTGAGGTCATGACCTGAGCCCCCCAGGCGTCCCCATCCCCATTGTTCTAAGAATGAAATCAGAGGCCCCAAAGCTTAAGTTATTTGCCCAAGATCTCACTGCAGATACATGAACCTGGCCCTGCCTGGGTCCCAAGGTCATGTTCCCCACCCCCAACCAGTAGATAATTTGGAGATGACAAAGAGGTCTATGGGGACTTGACCCATGAGCTTCCTGTGCTCCCCTCACCTGCCAGTCCCCTCCTCCTTAACCTCCACCTCCCTCTCGAATCAGGCAGTGAGCTCTGGTGGGGAAAACATGGGGGCGTGGAGGTTCAGACCCATACTAGCTGTGGATCATGACCTCGTCTGAACCCCCATTTCAAAATAGGAATATGGGAAACCGGTGCTCTGGGTCTTGTCTGTTTTTTATAAGAACACTTAGCGCTGTGGGGAGGATGAAGTGAACCGAGAGGAAGGATCCCATGATGTGACATTTCTGTTAAACAGCCCAGATCTCCACCCAGCCAGTGGCTTGGGAGCCTTTTCTGCTTTCTCTTACGCCGCCTCTCTGGTGGGAAGGTGCTTCCCTAGCCTCCAGGGTATATGACAGTATAGATTTATATCCTCGAATTTGATTTTTCTACATCCTGTGCCAGCGGCAACCATCCCTGGAACCATTCCCAGAAGAATCTTGTCCCATTCACACACACAGTTAGTCTCCATGGTCCAGACCCACAAGCAACCCTGTCCCACAAGCCCACCCCTTGCGGCAGGCCTCAGAAATGCCGCCCCAGGCGTGCCGTGCGGCCCAGCTTTCGGAGCGCCGCCTGGTGACCGTGGCAAGGGGAGCAGGTACAAAGATTCAAGGAAAAATGGTTCCTGTAACTTCTCTGATGAGCCCCTGCCCCTCTTCGGGGAGGTAGAAAGGAAAGGTAATTTGCCAGTTCACGATGACTCAGTTTCTGGAGGGTAAATGCACAGTCCTTTAAAGTTCCTTTCCTTTCTACTGCCACTATCCATGGTGGTGGTGGCCAGGGCCACCGAGGGCTTTCTGGAGTGTCTTGCTGACAGCCACTGCTGGAATCATGCCCTACAAAGGGTGGTTTCCGAGACCCTCTGGGCCCTCCAGCACCCCAGTTCCCTTAGTGGATCCCAGAGGAATTTCGGGATCCCCTGCAGCCAGGGGGACCAGGGTCACTTAGCCAGTCATTTTCCCACCTCCGTGTTGCATTTTTGCCCCTCTGCTTGCTGGACACGCTGTCTAGCCCACTGTGGGTCTCCTAGGGATCCAAATAAGAAGGAGGGCCAAGAAGGCAGTGCTTTTCGCTACTCCTCAACCCTCTCACACGCCGTCCCCCTGCCCCTGGCTTTGGCCCAGAGGAGGAGATTGAAACCCTGTGTGTCCCTGGCCTCTGCCTTCCACTCCAGGCTCCTAACAAAACTCGGTGGCCTAGTCCACCAGGCCTGGCTCTTGATATGTTAATGTGGGTTTATATTATTTAGAAAATCTTGTCTCTCTTGGCAGAGACTGGCTTTCAAGGCTATTCGCTTTTGCTTTACACGCTGGAATATTTTTGGGGATGTGCAAAGCCAAGCAGCGATTCCCTCTTTCTCTTTGCATTCCCAATCCTCTCCAGGGCAAACAGATGCTTCTGGCGGATCCTCTTTCCCAGATTCCCTTTCAACAGATCCTCTTCCCAGTCCACACACTTCTGACCAGGCATGTTTAAGGGTCCTTCCAGCCCTGAAAGTCTGTGAATCTGTGGATTCTGTCCTTCTAACACTGTTGGGCATAGGAACTCCTATGAGCAGTATTTTGTAAAAAACAAAAGCCAAACAAAACAAAAACCTTGCGGTGCCTGGGTGACTCAGTCAGTTAAGAGTCCAACTTCGGCTCAGGTCATGATCTCGCAGTTGGGAAGTTCAAGCCCCGCGTTGGGCTCTGTGCTGACAGCTCAGAGCCTGGAGCCTGCTTCCGATTCTGTCTCCCTCTCTCTCTGCCCCTCCCCAGCTCACACTCTGTCTCTCTCTTTCTCTCTCAAAAAATGAATTAATAAAATTAAAAAATAAAAGCCCTTTTCTTTAGATGACCTAGTTTTAGTTACTGCCCTCGTCTCCTCACCCCTCTAGTAAAGCTTCCTGGAAAAGGTGTTCCTACTACTTCAGAACCCACCATGGTCAACCAACAACCACTCTATTTCTTTTTTTCTTTTTAATTTTTTAATGTTTATTTATTTTTGAGAGAGAGAGCACAAGCAGGGGAAGGGCAGAGAGAGAGGGAGACACAGAATCCAAAGCAGTCTCCAGGCTCCGAGCTGTCAGCACAGAGCCCGACATGGAGCTCGAACTCACAAACCGTGAGATCATGACCTGAGCCGAAGCCAGACTGAGGTCCGACTGAGCCACCCAGGCGCCCACAACCACTCTATTCATAAATGCAAGGCGTCCTCTATTAGTTCCCAGAGTTGCTGTAACAGGACCACAAACATGGTAGCTTGTGACAAAATCAAACGTAAGAGAAATGTATTCTCTCACTGAGGCCAGAAAACCGAAATCCAGAGATCGGTGCCTCTCTCCTAATTTCTGGTGTTCATGGACACCTTCATCCAGTCTCTGCCTCAGTCTTTACATACCTTGACCTCTGTGTCTCTGTGTCTCTGTGTCCCTGTGTCCCTCTCCTTTAATAAACACCAAGGACATCAGTCATTGGATTTACGACCCACCCTAAATCAAGGGCAATCTTTTTTTTTAATTTAATTATTTTTTTAATTTACATCCAAGTTAGCATATAGAGCAATAATGATTTCAGGAGTAGATTCCAATGATTCATCCCCTGTGTATAACACTCAGTGCTCATCCCAACAAGTGCCCTCCTTAATGCCCCTTACCCATTTAGCCTGTCTCCCCACTCACAACCCCTCCAGGAACCCTCAGTTTGTTCTCTGTATTTAAGAGTCTCTTATGTTTTGTCCCCTTCATTGTTTTTATATTTTTGCTCCCCTTCCCTTATGTGCATCTGTTTTGTACCTTAAATTCCTCATATGAATGAAGTCATATGATACTTGTCTTTCTCTGACTAATTTTGCTGAGCATAATACCCTCTAGGTCCATCCACGTTGTTGCAAATGGCAAGATTTCATTCTTTTTGATTGCCGAGTAATACTCCATTGTATATATATATATATATATATATATATATATATATATATATATACCACATCTTCTTTATCCATTCATCTGTCGATGGACATTTGGGCTCTTTCCATACTTGGCTATTGTCGATAGGGCTGCTATAAACATTGGGGTGCATGTGCCCCTTTGAAACCACACACCTATATCCCTTGGATAAATACCTAGTAGTAGAATTGCTGGGTCATAGGGTAGTTCTATTTTTAATTTTTTGAGGAAACTCCATACTGTTTTCCAGAGTGAAGGGCAATCTTATCTTGAGATCCTTAACTTAATTACAGCTGCAAAGACCCAATTTCCAAATAAAGTCACATTCACAAGTGTGGGGGGTTAAGACTTGACACATCTTTTTGGAGGACAGTATTCAAACTCGTGACATGCCCTTTTCAGTTCTCTACTTGACCTTTCTGCAACATTTGACACTCGTGATCACTTTCTCTTGGAAACTAACTTTTTCTGGATGCCAGGCCTACCTCTCTACCTGGCCTTCTACAAGCTCCTCTACTGGTTCTCTTCCTTCCAGCCCTGAAAGGCTAATGTCCCCAACCTTCTGTCCTGTCCTTAGGTCTCTTCATCTTCCAGTCCCCCTCAGGCAATCACAATCATTCCCATGGTCTTCAACAAGACACAGTGGAGTCATCCTGGGATGTATGAGGCCATGCTATTGCACATTTTAGGACTAGAAAAGGTCTTCAGCTTTACCTGATGGCAATAGCAAAGGACTGTTATAGGGTCAGAAGAGTGGGAAAAGGAACACAATATTTTGAAATTTCTCTGGTCTTCGTGTTTGGATATATTGGATTGGAGAAGAAGATTAGAAAACTGGGGACCTTTGGGAAGTATGTGATGAGGAGGGTTTAGATTAGGATGCTACCAAGGGAGACAGCAAGGGCAGAAGAGAACTTGTTCGTGTTTTATGGGGCAACTAGTGGGTACTACTTTACATATGCTTCAAGTCCCACAGCAACCTTGCAAGGAATGTATTCTTACCTCCATTTTCCAGATTATAAAGCTCAGGGAGGTTGGGGCACCTGGGTGGCTCAGTCAGTTAAGTGTCTGACTCTTGGTTTTGGCTCAGGTCATGATCTCACAGTTCATGGGTTTGAGCCCCATGTCAGGCTCCACACTGACAGCACGGAGTCTGCTTGGTATTCTCTCTCCATCTCTCTCTGCCCCTCCCCTGCTCACTCTCTCTGTCTCTCTCTCAAAATAAATAAATAAAATTAAAAAAAAAAAAAGCTCAGAGAGGTTAAGTGATTTACCCAGGGTCACACAGCAAGTTAATGGCCATGCTGGGGTATAAACCCATGTGTCTCTGAGTCTAGAAATTAAATATAAGGAATGAATCTGTGAAATAATTTAATATAAGACATGCTGGGACTTCATGATGGAACAAAAAGAGCAAAAGACACGATGCCCTGAAGAAAAATGGGGGATTGGGAAAGTTAGTGTGAGGAGTAAGTAGCAGGAGGATAGTAAAAATACAGCTTCTGGGGCACCTGGGTGGTCAGTCAGTTGAGCCTACAGCTTTGGCTCAGGTCAGGATCCCATGGTTCTTGAGCTGGAGCCCTACATCGGGCTTGCTGCTGTTAGCACAGAGCCCGCTTCGGATCCTCTGTCCCCTCTCTCAGCCCCTCCCCTGTCTGAGCTCTCTCTCTTTCAAAAATAAGTACATTAAATAAATAAACAAATAAATAATAAACATATGGCTTCCACCATATTGAGTCTGGGATGGTAGACAGATGGGAACCTTGGACCAGGGGGCAGGAAGGGAGATAGGAATTTGAGAAGCATCACTAAAAAGGGGGGAGTGGTCAACTGGTCAAGGAGATGGAGATGAGGGCAAAGGCTGTGACTGGTGACTTTCGGGTGCTGTACCTGCTTTATCTACAAGGTGCTCTGGCATTTAAAGTTCCCTTCCCCATTTCCTTCAGGAAGATAGTTGGCTTGATTTCTGATTTCTTCCTCTTAACTCCATTTCCCGAGGAAGGAAGGAGAACTGGGGAGGCCACCAGAAATAACGAAGGTCTCCAGAAAAGCTCTTGTTGGCAGGCAGCCAGGTGAGCCTGGGTAGAAGCTGCCGGGGACCTGGCTGCAGGGTAGAGCACTGATGCTACTCTCAGATGCCCTGTAGCAAGGATGCGGGCTTGGTAGCAGGGGTGGGGGAGCTGACCTAGGAGCACCAAGCAGTGGCTCTGCGGTAGCGTGGTTTGTGCTCAAGATCCATTTGTCTGATGAGTCAGAGCTTTATCAAGTATGGGTGGTAATTAAGCTGGCATTTGGGATTGCAGCCTTTTTATTTTTATTTTTTCTACTGAGATCCAGGAGAGACCAGGATGGAAAGACAGCAGAGCTTCTATGAACTAAACTCTCTTGTTTTTTCCCTTTTGCAATGAATGGTTTGCCCCCAGACTGCTATTACAACCACAACCACAATTACAACCACATTTCTTTCTTTTTAAACATTTTTTAGTGTTTATTTATTATTTTGAGCAGGGTAGGGGCAGAGGGAGAGGGAGACACAGAATGTGAAGCAGACTCCAGGCTCTGAGCTGTCAGAACAGAGCCCAAAGCGGGACTCAAACCCATGACTGAGAGATCATGACCTGAACCAAAGTTGGATGCTCAACTGACTGAGCCACCCAGGGGCCCCCAGATTTCTTTCTTGTTTCGCACTATAAAGTAGACCCAGGAGGACATGAGAACACAGTAGGGCTCACCCTGGGTTCACCATATCAGGGCATCCATCAGCCTTTCCTTCACCTCCTTCCAAACACAAGGCTCTTGCACAGGTGACTCCCTTTAGCAGGAAGGCCCCTCCCCTCCGTATCCTTTCTGGCTTGGTGGCTGAAATGTCACTTCTTCAGCTCTATCCTTGTCCGGCACTTATTCTCTCTCATACCTCTCTGTTGTAGAATCCCAACTGTTTACACTGATGTGTGGGATTATCTGATGAACGTTTCTAGATTTCACCTCTAGGAATTGCTCATTCCTCAGGGTTCTTCTTCGGGCATCCAGGGAGGAGGTTAAAAACCCTCCACACTTATTTGCAGTATTTTTTTTTAAGTAGTCTCTATGCCCAATGTGGGGCTCCCAACTCACGACCTGGAGATCAAGAGTTGCATGCTCCACGACTGAACCATCCAGGCGCCCCTTACTTGCTGTATTTTAAGTGCACGTGGAAATGTTTATTTGAGATGGGGAGAATCCAGATTTTCGTCAGATTCAAGATTGAAGATTCCTTCCTGTGCAAAATCCTCAACAGCAAACAGCTCTCATTCTTGGGGTCACCTACATCCTTTGCCCATTTGACTTTCTATGCCCTCCTCTCTACTACTGAGACCCAGCCCGGCAGAATATCTGTTGATTTTGTCTTCCTATCACCTTTCTGTCTACTTGAGGTAATAGAAACGCTCTTTTTTTTTTTTCTCTTAAAAGAAATGGCGCACAAGCACACAATGGGGCTTCCAATGAAATGGCCCCGCTGGGGTGAACGCGTGACTTGGACTAGCCGACAGGAGTGTCCCATTTTCCTAGTTCTCACACTTGGTCGAGTGGACGTGGGAAAGTCTGTAAACACAGAACCAAAATCAGAGGCCTCTTCCCGTTTTGAAACAGATGTTGTGGGGCCAAGGTCTTATCAGGTGACAGGACGGAAATGCTGGCTAAGCCTAGAGCTGTTGTCTGTGAGGACAATGCAAGTTCATACACCTGCTGGTGGCCATCTTTGCCACCACATGGGCGGCCATCCCTTGAGCATGAAGTTGAGGAAGAGCGAAATTAAGGAAAGCCATGAAGAGAGGGAGGGGCATGAGGAAGAGAAAAAGGGAGAGTGTGTGCTAATCGCAGAGTTTGAGCCCTTGGATCCAGTCATGACTTAAAGCCTTAGCCAGCCCTGAACTTTTTACTTAATAGGCCAATACATTCCCCTTTTTTGCTCAAGTCAGTTGGAGTTGAAGTTCTGTCACTGACAATCAAAAAATTCTCGCAGATTGTCTCAGTCAGCTCAGGCTTCTGTAATAAAATACCATAGACTGACTGGCTCAAACAATGGACTTTGATTTCTTCCAGTTCTGGAAGCTAGAAGTCTAAGATCAAAGTGCTGCATCCCTGAATGAACCACTGTAGCCGGGGAGATGGGATAGAGTGATTGGTTAAAGCCAGCTGGGGCCCATCCCTGGAGCTGGGAGGTGGGGTCAGTCCTTGGTAAACCACAAGGTTACAAGTTCAGGATGTTATCAGGAGAGTTAACAGAACCGTTATTAAACAAATAGAAGTTATTTTCTTGCACAACAAGAAGTCTGGAGGATGATGTTGGTTCAGCAAGTCAGTGATAGCTTCAGGGACCCATGCTCTTTCTGTCTTTCTGCCCCACCAACCTCAGTGCATTGATTAGCATTCTCATACTTGTCACCTCATGATGCCAGGAGAGTGGCTGCAGCTCCAGACAAAGTATCTGCATTCAAGGCAGGGAGAAAGGAGGAAGGGCCCAATGGTCTGAAGCTCATCTGTTTCCTTCAATCAGGAAGGAAAACTTCCCATCAGATATCTGCTTAGGTCCTCTTGGCCAAAACTGGATCACATGTGCACCCTTAGCTGCAAGGGAGGCTGGGAAAGCAGGAGACTGTTTTGTCCAATGGTCTTGGACTAATCGTGATCCGTCACATGGAGATTCTGTTGGTGAGGAAGAAGAGGGCATGACTATTGGGGGGGGCCACCGATAATGTTAGGCAGTCCTTTAAATACATTCAAACTGGGGTGCCTGGGTGGCTCAGTCAGTTAAGCATCCTGCTTCAGCTCAGGTCATGATTTCATGGTTCATGAGTTTGAGCCCCTCATCAGGTGAGCTCGATCCCCACTTTGGGCTCCACGCTGACAGTGTGGAGCCTGCATGGGGATCCTCTCTCTCCTTTTCTCTCTCCCCCTTGTTCATTCTCTCTTTCTCTTGCTCTCTCTCTCTTTCTGTCTCTCAAAAATAAATAAATAAACTTTATGGGGCGCCTGGGTGGCTCAGTCAGTTAAGCATCTGACTTCAGTTCAGTTCATGATCTCGAGGTTCACAAGTTCAAGCCTCACATCAGGCTCTGTGCTGACAGCATGGAACTTGCTTTTGATCCTCTGCCCTCCCACCCCCCATTCTGTCCCTCCCGTGCTTGTGCTCTCCCTCTCTCTCAAAAGTAAATAAACATTAATAAATAAACAGGGGCGCCTGGGTGGCTCAGTCGGTTAAGCGTCCAGCTTCAGCTCAGGTCACGATCTCGCGGAGCGTGAGTTCGAGCCCGGCGTCAGGCTCTGGGCTGATGGCTCAGAGCCTGGAGCCTGCTTCCGGTTCTGTGTCTCCCTCTCTCTCTGCCTCTCCCCCGTTCATGCTCTGTCTTTCTCTGTCCCAAAAAAATAAATAAACGTTAAAAAAATAAAAATAAATAAATAAATAAACAAATAAACTTTTTAAAAAAGTTTAAAAGATAAATACACTCAAGCTTTCTCAACTCTACATATTTGTTCAAGTTTTTTCCACCTTTCTGAAACTTGTTCTTCTCCATCTTTGCTTATCACAGTCCTATCTGCTCTCCAAAATCTTTTTCAAATGCCCCAAACCCCCAGTGAGATGTGAAGACTTCTTCAGCCTCTTCCATCACCTTCTACTTTTATTCGGGGACTTAATTCTGTCTTGTGGATGGTCACGTGCATGAGGCAGTATTCCAATGTGGTGCAGCTTTATGGTTATGGCTTGGATCAGCCGCTGAACCTCTCCAGGGCTTTAATTTCCTCATCTATAAAATGGGAGTAATGATAGAACCTACCTCACAGAGTTGCTGTGAGGATTTAGTAGGATAATTTATTTATGGTAAATATTTAGCCTCGTGTGTATCCCATACCCAGCACTTGATAACTATTAGCCATTATTATTACTGTCCTGTTCTCCTCATCACCTCCCCTAGTCTCCACCTCCCTCAGCTTTGCATACTCTGCCACTTTTCTTAAAATTGAGATATAATTCACATACCATAAGAGTTACCCTTTTACAGTGTACAATTCAGTGGTTTTTAGTAGATTCACAAGGTTGTGCAATTGCCACTGCTGTCTAATTCTAGAACATTTCTATCATCCTCTCCCCAAAGATGGCAACCACTATCTATTTTCCGTCTCTATGGATTTGCCAATTCTCAGACATTTCATATGAATGGAATCATACAACATGTGGTCTTTCGTGACTGGACTCTTTTGTGTAGCAGAGTGTTTCCAAGTTGATCCACGATGTAACATGTGTGGTTTCTTTTTCATTCTTTCTGTGGCCTAATATTATTCCACTGCATGGATTTGCCACATTTTGTTCATCCAGTAATCAGTTAATTGACATTTGGGTTGCTTTTACCTTTTTGCTATTACGAAGAATGTTGCTATGAACATTTGTGTACAGGTTTTTGTGTGGATGTATGTTTTTATTTCTTTTGAGTGTACATCCAGCAGCAGAATTGATGGGTCATGCGCTAACTCTGTTTAACCTTTTTTTTAAAAAAATTGTCTAATGTTTTTATTTATTTTGGGAAAGAGAGAGACAGAACGTGAACAGAGGAGGGGCAGAGAGAGAGGGAGACACAGAATGTGCAGCAGGTTCCGGGCTCTGAGCTGTCAGCACAGAGCCCGACACGGGGCTCAAACTCGTGAACCACAAGATCATGACCTGGGCTGAGGTCAGACGCTCAACCGACTGAGCCGCCCTGGTGCCACCCCCACCTTTTTTTAATGTTTACTTATTTTGGAGAGAGGGAGAGAGAGACAGAGTACGAGCAGGGGAGGGGCAGAGAGAAAGGGAGACACAGAATCCGAAGCAGGCTCCAGGCTCAGAGCTGTCAGCCCAGAGCCCGACGCGGGGCTCGAACCGACCAACGGTGAGATCATAACCTGAGCTGAAGACGGAAGCTGAACCGACTGAGCCACCCAGGCGGCCCTGTGCTTCACCGTTTGAAGAACCGCCACACTGCTTTCCACAGTGGCTGCACCTGTTACATCCCCGCGAGTAGTGTTTGAGGGTTCTGATTTCTCCACATCCTCGCCAGAACTTGTTAGTGCCCGTCTTACTCTGCCACCGTGACTGCACGCGGTAGGCGTTCAACTCGTTGAACTGAAGCTCTCTGGGGCTCTCGCTCCTCCACAGTTCTGTGAGGCTGGCACAGGAGCGTTAACCGCGACACCATGGATTTGGGGAGAACCGCTGTTTCTGCTTTCACTCTGCTGACTTTGTATCAGGCCCAGTGCTGGACCCTGGTCTCCATGTTGTCGTGGAGCCCAGAGTCTATGGAGGCACAGATAAGTCGACAGACTAGGGAATTGCAACGTAGTGAGTATAATCCTGGAGGGTCACCCAGGGCACGGTGGAGAGATGACAGCCGTTCTCCCATCTAGGAGGGAGGAGGCTATTCAAGGAGGGCTTCCTGAAAGAGGCACCACCTGACCTTTGTCAGGAGTTACTTGGGCAAAAAAGGGGGGAACAGTGTTCCCAGGCAGCGAGATTGGTACAACAAAAGGCGTGATGGTAGGAAACACCTGACCTGTGCTGTGGAGGAGGCGGGAGGAGAATAAAGTGGAGTTTCAGTGGCGAGGGAAGAAATAGCTCAGAGTGTGAGAAGTCTAGCTTCCACACAGGAGACGTGGGAAAGATGGGAGGTCTGCCTCAGTCTCCTCATCTGTAAAATGGGGAGAATGGTATTATCTACCTCGTAGGGATCTTGTATGGGTTTAATGAGCCTGAACAAAACGTTTGTACAGCATGTGAAACCGTCCCTGACACACATTCAATAAGTGTTGGCCGTGACTGCTGCTTTCTGCCAGGAGCTTGGTGAGACATCTTTGTATGTTCCTGTCAGGGCCTCAGAGAGGAGTGAATGGGCAGGGAAGAGGGTTGAGGTGGCAGGTGTTCCCCAGTAAAGACCTCATGCTTCTTTTGTCACCATGAGGGGGGAGGGGGGAGGCAGAGGGACAGTAGACATTTTCCAGAAAAGGAAGATGGATCTGTCAGACAAAACAATAGGTGTCCACTTCTAGGAAGGTGTGATTAAGTTATCAATCAGCCATTATGTTGGGACCTACTGTGTGCAAGACGATGTGTAAAAATTGCTGGGATGTATAGAAATATACCTCCCTGACCACAAGTTTACAATTAAGTTGGAGAGACAAGGCAATAATTCAAGTAGATAACCATCCAAGTCACATGTCAGAGCAAGATTAATCACGTAAGTGGCATAGCTAGGAAGTTTTATGAGTCCGGAGAATGATTCACTCACTGGAGACTAGTGAGGGCTGGGAAGGCTGTACAGAGAAGCAGGAAACTGAGCTGGAACAGAAGGGTGGGTAGGATTCAAGTAGGCACAGGGGATGAAAGGTCAAATCAGATGGAGGAAACCCCATAGGGCAGGAGCAGAGGGGTTTTTGTTTTGTTTTTTAATGTTTATTTTTGAAAGAGAGAGAGAGAGAGTGAGAGACAGAGTGCAAGTTGGGGAGGGGCAGAGAGAGAGGGAGACACAGAATCTGAAGCAGGCTTCAGCCTCCGAGCTGTCAGCACAGAGCCCAACACAGGACTTGGACTCACAGACCATGAGATCTTGACCTGAGCTGAAGTCAGATGCTTAACCAGCTGAGCCACCCAGGCGCCCCTGGGGCAGAGCCTTTAAGTTATTTGCAATCAACCAGAGAAGAAAAGAGTCTGGAGCATCCCGTGGAGGTTTATGGAGAACAGGACAGGAAAAAGTGAGATAATTAACCACTAACATTTATGAAGTGCTAGGCCTAATGTTAAGTGCTTTTTATGTTAGGAGAAAGAAAAATTGCTGTTTTAAAATTATGCTGCAAAATAGGGCTTGCTGCTGCAGGGCAAGGGTGAGATGTATAAATGCTTCCAGGAACCGGACAAAATAAATGTGACTCTGGACCAAGTGTTAGATGGGAAGGAGTGGTGGGGCTGTGACAAACTAGGGAGCATTTGCTTCTTCTGAAAGGAAGCCATCACTCCCCAGCCCCAGTGAGCTGTGGTCTTCAGTGACCACCGTGATCTTAAATCCAATGGACCCTTTCATGCCTCATTGACCTGACCTCCTAGGCAGCTTTGCTCCAGCTGACTCCTCCTCCTTAAACTACTCCGTTCGTGCTTCGATGATGCCACACTTCCTCGGTGTTCCTACTACCCCTGTGACTCTTCCTTTACAGATGTGTTCACTGGCCTGTCTGTTCCTCCTCAGTTCAGCCTCTGCATGGGAATTTCCCAGGACTCAGGCCAAGCCTCTTCTTTTTTTTTTTTTTTAATGTTTATTTATTTTTGAGAGAGCGTGAGCAGGGGAGGGGCAGAGAGAGAGGGAGACACAGAATCTGCAGCAGGCTCCAGGCTCCGAGCTGTCAGCACAGAGCCTGATGTGGGGTTGGAAACCAAGAACTGTGAGATCATGACCTGAGCGAAAGTCTGACGCTCAACTGACTGAGCTACTCAGGCGCCCCGAGGCCTAAGCCTCTTCTTATCTGACTCTGCACTTACTCTCCCCTTAGGCCATCTCATCCATCTGTGGGCCAGTGGCCCTCGACTTTGTATTCCCAGCCTGGCTCTTCTGAAATCAATGGGACACTTGAGCGTCTCACATATGAACAAACCCCATACGGGACTTAGGATGTCCTCCCATAAATTTGCACCCCTTTCGGGTCCCCCGTTTCCATAAACGGAAGCCCTATCCCCCCCAGTTACACATTCCATCAACTCATTCTCCACCCTCCACATCCAGCTCATCCCAGGCCCCATGGCTTCTTCTTCACAAATGTGTCTCGCATGTGTCCACCTCTCTCCGTCTCCACGGCCACCACCCAATGCAGGCCACTCCTTGCCAGAGTTACTACTGTAGACTGGCCCTTTGCTTTTATTCTCTACCCGCTCCTAATCCACTGTCTACACAGAACGCAGGATGATGACTTTCAGATACAAACATAAGCATATCATTCACATGCTTAAAGCCTTTTGATGGTTTCGCTTAGATTTGGTATAAAATCCAGAATCACTGGGCACCTGGCTGACTCATTTGGTGGAGCAGGCGACTCTTCATCTTGGGATTGCGAGTTCAAACCCCACCTTGGGCATGGAGCTATAAACAAACAAACAAAATAAATAAAAATAAAAATAAAATCATTGGTATGGTTCACAATACCCTATATGAGCTGGGCCCGGGGCTAGGCTATGAAATCAAATGTCTAGAGGGTACAGGCAAGTGACTTAGATAAATGAAACTAGCAGAGTCAAGGAAACGATAAGGAAGAGTGGGGACTGTGGCAAACTGTAGCGTGCATGCCTGTGAAAGGGGATGGTCTCTCTCGAATCCAGCAGATTGTTGGCCTGGGAGAAGGCAGGCCCCATCGCCAGACCTTCCGATATTTTAAGAGAAGCTAGGTCATTCAGATTTTTAAGTAAATCTAGGAATTTAAAAGTTGGCAACTAACTCGCAAACTCTTTTATCTTAACAAAGCAAAACCCAAAAATTCACATCTATAGGTCAGATGCAGCATCTTAGGCAGCCAAACATAGACTTCTGCTCTAAGGATCATGGACGGAAAACTCTCCTTCGAAAAATTACTGGGGCACCTGGGCGGCTCAGTTGGTTGAGCATCCGACTTCGGCTCAGGTCCTGGTCTCACAGTTCTTGAGTTTGAGCCCCACGTTGGGCTCACTGCTGTCAGCCTGTCAGTGCAGAGCCCACTTTGGATCCTCTGCACCCCCCTCTCTGCTCCTCCCCTTTTTGCGAGTTCCCAAAATAAAATAAATATTTAAAAAAGGAAAAAAAAGAAAAGTTACTGACAGTTTACTGTGAGAAGCACTTTGTGCGGTTAGGAGGCGGGGTTTGCAAAGATCAAGTGTCTCTTCTTCCCCTGTCAGCAATGAGATAGGTTGAGATACAGAGACTTAAATACATTGTTCTGCATAATAGAGTAAAAGGGTATATCTTCTTTGGCAGGAACAATTTTGCATTTTACCTTGGATTGTGGGTTTTCTTTGAGCAGGCTAGGGAAGAAGAGATTGGAGGCCTTAAAGCAAGGAGGAAGAAGGAGACGGGGAAAGGGTCCAGGTCCAGTGTCCATGGCTCAGTAACAGGGCAACAGTCCCAGCCCGTGAAGAGGGGGCAGAAGTGACTCCCTGTGTCCTGGTGTCACAGACAGACTGCAGGAATCCTGAGACCTGCTGGCCACCTCAGTCCTTGGATTCTGGGCCCTCCCCTCCTTCCCTGCTTTGACAGTCTCTGAGTCCCGCTGTCCCAGGCTTGGGCTAGCCCTGGCTGCCTCAGGGTGAAGCCACCTGCAGAGAGCCAGGCAGGGGAGGGTCTGAGCCAGCGGTGGCTGGTGATACACAACCACTGGCAGAAATGTTTGAGGAGGCACCGGCCTGCCTGCAACCCCCCCCACCCCAGGACAGAGATGTTAAGTTCAGGTGAAGGTGAACCTGGGAATCCCTCAGGGTGCATATGTGACATTTCCTTTAATCACCCCAACAGCCCACCGCCCAGGTGTTGTTCTCCCCATTTTACAGATAAGGAAATGGGCCCAAGGGAGGAAGTCACTTGTCAAGGCCACCGCCTACTAAGTGCTAGCAAGTCGTGGGATTTACCTGCACGGCCCTTGTGGGGAGAAAGGGAGGCGCAGTATTTCTGAAGAGACAGAGCCTGAAAGGGGGCCATAGAAGTAGAAATGGCAGGGGGATGAAAACCTGGTTTGCTTTGGCCAATTTGTGAGTCAGTCTACAGCCTTTGGGCCTTCTCTGGAGCCTCCTGGACAAGTCTGTTTATGATGGGCTGGACTAGAAGACCAGTGCCGGCCTCCCAACCGCATGATTCCATGATGTTTCATGTGGATGATGTATGTGCTTGAGCTTTTGTGCTGGGGGTCCTGTGAGAGAGGCTGAGAAGCAAAAGTGAATAATCCCGGCCTGGGCAGCTCACTCACTGGAGGAGGCAAATGCACTAAAGAGCCCTTCAGCAAGGTGGTAACTGAGGGGGAGTGGGGTGCTTATGCAGAGCTCTGGGAATCCAGAAGGGAAAGCAATTAAACCTCAGGAGGGGAGGCCCTTGTCCTTCCAGATGAGAACACATCAGAGATGACACGTGGGGGGTACATTAGTTTCCTGATGCTGCTATACATAACAAAGTACCACAAAGTGGGTGGCTTAAAACAACAGAATTTGTGAAATGTGAAGTCAGGGGATGGGCAGGACCAGAGAGGTGGTCTCTCTGAAGATGCTAGAGAAGGGTCTGTCACAGGACTGTCTCCCAGCTGCTAGTTGCCTCAGGCATTCCTTGGCTTCTAGATGGATCACTCTAATCTGCCATCTTCCATGGCATTCTCCCCATGTCTTCACATGATCTTCCCTGAGTGTGTGTCTGTTCATGTCCAAATGCCCTTTTTTCATAAGGACACCAATCATATTGGATTAGGACCCACGCTGATTAGATTAGGACCCTCATCTGGATTTGGGTAAATCCGTAAGACCCTATTTCCAAATAAGGTCACATTCTGAGGTATTGGGAGGTAACACTTCAGCGTGTCTCCTTTTGGGGGATGCAGTTCATCTCAGAGGGCAAGCAAGAATTGCACCTGGGAGAGGAGAAGGGGTTCTTCAGCTCAGGGGTGTACAAGGCAGAGAGATGTGAGACCCAGGGTGCAGTTATTGGAGGTCGGTGGAGATGAGACTCGGGCCAATTTGAGGAAAAGCATATGATTTGAGAAGAGATAATACAGTGTGTGGACTTCAGAATCAAGCATATTTGAATTTGAATCTTGGCACTGCCACTAACTCTGTGACCTTGGGCAAGTCATTTAGCCTAAGTCACAACTGACCCGTCTCTAAAATGGGCATAAAGTTCTCCCTCCCACAAAAGGCTTGTGGGGGGATTAAATGAGTTATTAAGTAAATATAGTATTTAGCATAGCACTTGGCAGAAGAATGACCTTAAAAAGAAACAGAAGCTACTCTTTTTCTTTTTCTTTTAACAAAGGATGTCGCCTTTCTGTGTCACCTGAGACCACCACTACCCATCACTAATGGAGGAGATAGCTTAGCAGATAATTAAGTGAATGGCTTCTTTATTCCACCCCGACCTTCTAGAAGGTTCTTCCCTTGGTTATCCTTTGACAGTTAGACATGAGGCTGGGGTACTCACAGTAGGTTGCCCATCGCTGTTCAACAGGAATCCCGCCTCAAAGAGGAATTCCCTCCCCTTCCCCATCGCCATGACCACCACCCCCATTTCCACAATCTCAAAATTTAGGTATAATTAGTAAGTCATCGCTAATTGTAAAATTACGTTTAGCCTGGCCTCGCCAAACCTCTTCCAAGATGGGATGCTGCCTTGCTTTCTCTGACCTCTTCACCTGAAGCTACTGGATCAGTTTGACTCTTGCACGTCATAAGTCAGGAGGGAGGAGGAGGTTTTGGAGGCTTTGTGGTTTTCCATCCGAATGTTCAAGGCCGGGGAGGAGGGAGGCGGGTGGGCAGAGACAAGTAAACTCATTGAATAGCAAGGAGAAATAGCCTAGCTAAAATAATGGTTTTTTTTCTTAGTAATAAGGCATTAAGAACCTGCCTTATTGAGGTTGAGTATAATATTATTGCTAACAATAAAAAAGAACCCAATTTTAAAAATGGGCAAAGGGCTTGAACAGACATTTCTCCAAAAAAGATATACAAATAGTCAATAAGCACATGAAAAGATGTTCAACATCATTTATCAATAGGGAGGTGCAATTCAAAACCACAGTAAGACCACTTTATACTCATTAGGATAGCTATTAGTTAAGAGAGAGAAGAGGGAGAAAGAAAGAAAGAAAGAAAGAAAGAAAGAAAGAAAGAAAGAAGGAAGGAAAGAAAGAACTATTGTTGGCAAGGATGTAGAGAAATTGGAACCCTTGAGCATTGCCAGAAGGAAAGTAAAATGGCACAGCCACTGTGGAAAAAGTATGGCAGTTCCTCAAAAAGTTAAACATAGAATTGCCATATGATTCAGCAATTTCACTTTTGGCTATAAACACACAAAAAAATTGAAAGCAGGATCTCAAACAGATGTTTGTACACCCATGTTCATAGCAGCATTATTCACAATAGCCAAAAGGTACAAACAGGCTAAATGCCCATTGACAGATGAATGGATAAATGAAAGGTGGTAAATACATACAATGAAATGTTATTCAACTTTGAAAAGGAACTATTTTGATACATGCTATAAACTGGATGAACCTTCAAGGCATTATAGTAATTGAAATAAGCCAGACACAAAAGGACAAACATTGTATAATTCTACTTATATGAAGTACATAGAGTAGTCAAAATCATGGACAGAAAATAGAATGGTGGTTGCCAGGAGCTGTGGGGAAGGAGAATGGGGAGTTGGTGTTTGATGGGTATAGAGTTTCAGTATGGGAAGACCAAAAAATTTTGGAGATGAGTAGTGGTGGTAGTTGCACAATAATGTGAATTATTTAATGTCACTGAATTTTACACTTGAATGTGGTTAATATATACAGAAAATATGTATGTATTATATATTTTTTGTGGTAAAATACACATAATTAAAACGTACCATCTTGACTTTTTTTTTTTTAGAGAGAGAGAGAGAGAGAGAGAGAGAGAGAGAATGAGCAGGGGATAGGGGCAGAGGGAGGTGGAGAGAGAATCTTAAGCAGGCTCCACGCCCAGTGCAGAGCTAAACGCGCGGCTTGATCTCATGACTGTGACATCATGACCTGAGCTGAAATCAAGAGTTGGACACTTAACAACTGAGCCATGCAGGCGCCCCTATTTTGTTTCTTATTGTGGTAAAATATACATAACAACTGAACTGTACATTCAAAAGCAGTCAAGATGAGGGGCACCTGGGTGACTAAGTCGGTTAAGCATCCGACTCTTGATTTCAGCTCAGGTCATGATCTCCAGGTGTTGGGATCAAGCCCCACATTGGGCTTCTGCACTGTCAGAAAGGAGACTCCTTGGGATCCTCCCCCTCCATCTCTCTCTGCCTCTGCCCTAATCACTTGCATGCGCTCTCTCTCTCTCTCTCAAAATAAATAAATAAACATTAAAATAAATAAATGGGGCGCCTGGTGGCTCAGTTGGTTAAGTGTTTAGTTCTTGGTTTCCGCTCAGGTCACGATCTCACGGTTAGGGAGTTTGAGCCCCGCTTTGGGCTCTGTGCTGACAGTGCAGAGCTTGCTTGGGATTCTCTCCCTCCCTCTCTCTCTGCCCCTCTCCTGCTTGCTCACTCTCTCTCTAATTAATTAATTAATTAAAAAAACATTTGTAAAAAGGGGGATGCCGGGGTGGCTCAGTCAATTGATCGTCCAACTCTGGGTTTCGGTTCAGGTCACGATCTCACAGTTTTGTGGGTTCTAGCCCCACGTCAGGCTCTGCGTCGGCAGCATGGAGCCTGCTTGGGATTCTCTCCTCCCCTCCCCTCTCCTCTCTGCCCCTCCCCCACTTGCACTGTCTCTGTCTCTCTCAAAATAAGTAAATAAACTTTAAAAAAATTTATTAAAAAAATTAAAAATCAAATAAAACTGATAATACAGGAAATAAAAATATTCCTAGTCTCTTTATTTGGTGTTCTTGTCAGTACTTCTTTAGTGAGTATGAATATGCAGAAGGGTTTCCCTGCAGTCACTTAGTCACTTGCAATCTTGGCTTGCATCATCTGTGAGATCCTAAGTCCCCCTGCTGCAGAATCCTTCCACCACAGGGGACTTTAGGGACTTAATCCTCACAGTTGGAGAGGAAATATCTTCTGGGGAGTAGAGGAGGGGGCAGCGTAGAGGGCACTCACCCGGTTTGGGGAGATGGTGTGACGGGGCCCAATGAGAGAGATGGTATTTGTTAGGTGTGGAAAGGGGAAAAAGAGCAAAGAGATCAGTTTTGTCTTCTTCACCCACTTCCGGTACTCTCTCTGTACCTCACCGTGGCCCCCCCAGTTCCCTGAAGTTTGGGCTGTTCATAGCCCCAGCTTGAATGAGGAGGAAAGGAAAATCCCACTCATTCCTCAGACCAGCCTCAAGCCCTACTCTCAGCCCACCATTCCCACTAACCATGTCACGAAGAGCGTCCTGCCAGTGCCACCACCCCCTCTTCCTGCACACGCTTGTTCTTACCCGGTGTCACCTGCAGGTTTGGGCTGGGGAAGGATGTGTTGGCGAGGGTTCCCCCATTATAATCTCCCTGCCCCCCTCCTCTCTGTGTGCCCGTGTTCCTCCAACTCTTCTCCAACTCTCCCCCATCCTCTCCCTTCCCTTCTGTTTACATTTCCACCCACTCACTTTCTGTTTCAACCTACTTTGCTTCAATATCAGTTTTCAGTAGGGGTTGAGAGCTGAAGGAAGGGGTGTCCCCTCTCCAGGGCTTGCTGGGCCTTCCTCAGCCCGCCTACCTCAGTGAGCTGTAGACTGGGTCACTTGCATTTCCTGGGAGAGGCCACCTCACCTATTTCTCCTCCCAGATTCCTTTTTGGAGGGGGCGGGAGGGGTAGACCCCCAGGAAGCCTTTCACAGGCAAACCAGATGCAGGAAAACCTCCTTTTCTGGAACTGGTGGGTGGGAGCTGCCTCAAGGCTCCCCTAAGAATCTTTTTTCTTTTGTTGGATGTGAATCTGAAATAGCTTGGGAGTTTACCTGTGGCAGCTACAGCCCCCACTGTCAGCGAGTAAGGACAACTGTCAGCTTCTCGGCTCCCCCTGGTACCGAGGTGGAGTGGAACTCAAGCCCGAAGACACTGCGGCTAATGACGATGACAAAAAGAGCTGCCCGGGACCCGAAGTTTGCTAGGCAGCCTATACCTGCTGCAACCGTGCAGTGAAAAACACCCAGCAAGAAGAGGCTGTGCCGCGGCACCCGCTTTAAAGATGCATCTGGACAAGCTGGGAGCTCGCAATGTGTTGCCCCCATCTCATCCACATCTGCCGAGCAGTTTGCCCCGGACTCCTGGCTCCCAGCTCCTCCCGGAGAAGAAGCTGAGAAGCAGCAGGCTTGGCTGCCGCCCAGCGGCCCGTCTGTAATCTTCCTGCTCAACACCACATCTTGGCAGCAGCAGGAGGCAGGCTCGGGCTGCCCCAGAAGCCAGCCTTGAGACTGGTGACTCAGCGGGGGAGGTGGCGGGTGGGACTTGGGGCCCCGGGGGCCAGGACTGATGACAACTGAGCAGAAGACAGGAAGATGAGTCCTGAGCCCAAGCTGAGCAGCAGTCTAATGAATTCACAGCAATTCCGTTTGTGTGGCTGAATCCTCCCTGTGGGTTTAGAGGATCCCTCCCTGTGGGTTTAGATCCCCTGCTTCCTGCTTTCTAAAATGCAGCCTGACCAAGGTCTAGATGCCGCAGCCAAGTGACCCCTCTTTTCCTTTGCTGCCACCCACCCCCACCCCCAAACCCATGCAATTATACAGGAACATCCAAAGAGATGTGGGTGGAGATTTTCCTTTATTCGTTTTTTATTTTGGAGAGGAAGGGCTGGAGCAAAAAGATTATGCCAACACACCAGGCATCAGAATGACCCTTGCACATGCAGGACTCTGATGGACACTCACTCCAGATCAGGTGATTAACAAATGTGCCTCATGACAACAACGTCCCCACAGCTGCAAAAGCCCCCTTGTTCTTCCCCATTTTTCTTAATTTTAAAGACTTCTGCCCATACCCACCTAAGGTAGCCTTGTCATTCTCAATAAGTGGCTCTCCTACTCCTGTGGGCTCAGAGCCCCACCCCACCCCACCCTACCCCGCCCCAAAATAAACATGCATCCCCTAGAGATACAGGCAAATCGACACAGGATGCTGGAACGCAGAGAGATGGCATGCTTCGTTTCATCACCCGCCAGCTTGGGAGAAGGGCTGCCCTCCATCACACCAGGGAGAGATGGGAAGGAGCGTTGAGGCCACATCACTTTCCAACCTCCCCAGGGCCCCGCTGCTCACACCCTGGCCTTCCCAGGTTTTAAATAAATCAGCAATTTAGAAAAAGACACTGGGGAGCCAAGAGATATAGGGCTCAACTGAACATTTGAATGAAAATTTTCTTCTTGTTCAGTTTCTGTTCAACCCAAAGGTCTCTTCCTCCTCTCCTAAGGGGATGTCTGATGCTTGAAGCCCCCAAAATCTGGCTGCCAGCCTCCCCGGCAATTTGTGGACCCCGTGGAATGTTTTTAGTTGCAACAACCCCTCACCACCCAGCCTCCCCGCATTCTCCCAGAGGGGTCTTGGGTTCTTCTCAGCGTCTCTCCCCATCATGGTCCGCCGTGCTGTCCCGACTTGGAGGTGCCCAGGGTTGTAGGGGAAGCGTCAGGTGCCCTTGCTTTCTGTCCTCTCCTCATCAGCTGTCTGGACATTGCTGACGGCTCGAAGCCGCCCCTGGGCAGCAGGCTTCACCGACAGGACCAAGCGTTTGCGGAATGTCTCACAGAGCACGATGTACACAAAGGGATTGAGGCAGCTGTTGGCATAGCCCAAGCTGATGGCTGCGTTGTACAGGTACACAAAGGTGAGTGTCGGGCGGCTGATGTACAACTGGGTCAGCTGCAGCACATAGTAGGGGGCCCAGCACACAAAGAAGACCAGGCAGATGGCGATGGCTGTACGAGTCACCCTCTTTGTCCGCAGCCGGATGCTGCGCTGAGAGGCGGGAGCTACGGAGGACATCATGCGCTGCAGGATCCTCACATACGCAGCTGTGATGACCACAAAGGGCAGGGCGAAGGCCAGGAAGAACTGGTACAGGGTGAACCAGTACAGGTCAGTGTCTGGGTTGGGCAGGCGGATGCCACAGCCCACCGTGCCCCCTGGGAAGGGGATAAGCCTAGCGTAGAGCCACACGGGGGTGATGCTGATGAAGGAGAGGGCCCACAGGAGGCAGATCACCAGGGTGGCCACAGAAGGCTTCCGGAACTTGGTGGAGGAGATAGGGTGGACGGTGGCCAGGTAGCGGTCAATGGCCATGGCGGTCAGGATGTAGGTGCTGGTGAACTGACTGTTGGCGTCCATGGCCGTGATGAGTGTGCACATGGTCTCTCCAAAGTGCCAGACTCCATTGCCCATGAGCTGGTGGATCATGAAGGGCATGCCCAGGAGAAAGAGGAGGTCCACCACCGAGAGGTTGATGATGAAGATGTCGGGCACGTTGCTGCACCAGTGCAGTTTGGACTTCTTCACCACCGCGAAGATGACTGTGGAGTTCCCGATGATGCCCAGGAGGCAGATGGTGCCAAACACTGAAGGCATGATGATGTTGATGTAGGAGACACTCCCTCTGCGAGGAGGTGACCCTGGGGACAAAAGGAGCGAGCTGTGACCATTTATCATGGACTCCTCTCTAAGGGCTAATGTCCTACTGGGTGCTTAGCCTCCAGCAATCATGTGCTTGCTTACCTCTTTATCTTCTTTCCGGTTCCCTCAGGGCTTGCCATTCATCTGGAATCCTTTCCTACTGTTCTCCCTCCCCACATTCTCCCTCTCCACACCGTTGCTAATCCTGTCCCCTTGCCCTCCTCCACCGGTTCCCTGGCTAATCCTACCAGATTCTCCCGCACCACCTGTTAGTTGAAGGACCCGGTCCTTTGCTTCCTGCATTGTCTCAGAAGGCACAGATTCAAGAACCACAGCTGTCTGCAGAGAATTATTCTGTGGGCCCCTAGGCTTTACCAGGAAACCTCATCAAAATAGCCAGAAGGACATGAAAGTGTGTGTGTGTGTGTGTGTGTGTGCGCGCGCGCGCGCGCGCGCGCATGCGGGCGAGCAAGAGTATGCATGGGCGCATGCATGTGTTTTCCTATTTGCAGCCCTGATCATCTCATTTTAGAAATCACTGGTTGGAAGCTGTGCGCTGATTCCTAGGCATATCTGTGGGCCACTCTCCTGTGGAGAGAGGTTTTTGCACATCAGGCCCGCAGCCCTCTCTTCTCTTGGGTGCCTATCAGGGGCTTCCTTGGTCTGTATCTTATGACCCTGGGCTTCCCAAGTGAGCAGAGACCAAAGCTGTGTGTTGCAGCCTAAGCCGCTTGAGATTTTTCTCCACCAAGCCTTTCCTCTTTTTTCCTTCCTCAGAGGTAGAATTTCAGGGCATCTCAGCTCTGGAAATGTCAGGAAGCTTCATTCACCAGCAAAGTTAATCCTCTCGTGGCTCTGTGAGTTATCCCTTCCCATGGCCTTTCCCAGGGGTCAGTAAGGATGTTTCAGATCCCACTACCACAGTTTCAGTAAAAAGACAGGGGGACCAGCAAATGAGTGAGCCTACCCGGCTCTCTCCTCACACACTGTCCTCTATCTTCTCTTGCTTGCTTTTCCAGCCTGGAATTTTTATCTGCAAAGCATTTGGAACTCACGGGTGAATCTCCTCCTGTCTCCCTCAGGGCTGGCCCCCATCCCCTGCCACTTCCCAATGTGCCTTTTCGCTCTTCTCATTCTCCTCCTCCCCGGCCCCCTTCTGCCGCTGCCTGCCCCGCCCCCTTCTCCCCTTCCCCTCCGGGCAAAGCAGACTGCAGGTCTGATCCTCTAGAACTGTAATAAAGTTTCCTGAGCAGTTCCTGAGCGCAGAGGTGAAACCTTCCCACTCCCCACCCCCAGCGCAGAGGAGGGAGGACTCCCCTCCAACACTACTCACCCGCCAAGGTGAGGTTATCGGGGCCGTCCGAGGTGTTGCTGGCATTAGGGCCGGTGGGCAGCAGCGAGGCTTCTAGGTCCATCCTGCCGCTGCCCGTCGCCTGCTCGCCCGTCCACCCACGCAGGCTGCGGCAGCGCCGCCCGCCCGTCCCACAGCACGAGCCCTGCAGTCCGGAAGGGGGTCTTGCTGGCGGTCTGGCAGCTTCTGCCGCCTCCTAGCCCCGCTTCTCTCCCCACTCCCTCCTTCCCCGGCTCCCACTGACATCACCTAGACACATTAACATTCGGAGGCAGATGCACGTTAACCTCTTCAGTCCCGAGCAGCAGCTCCCGCATCCGACTGCCTGCGGAGCCCCCGGAGCCTGGGGAGCTGGTGGGGGCGCGGGGGCGAGCTTAGGCAAAGCCATCGGGGAGGGGGCTTCCTTCCCACGTGCACTGGGGGCTGTGCTCCTGTGCCCCCAGGAGCTTGCCTCCTGGGAGGATCCAGGTGCCTGTAAAGACAAACGGGCTGCCTCCCTCCGGAAAAGTGAATGAGCCTGGCCTAGTCCCTAACCCCAGATATGGGTGGCTGGGCCATGTGGCAGGGGCTAGGGGTGACTTCACAGAGCTCGGAGATGGAAGGCTCAGACCACAGCATGCCTGTCCCCCAGGCCACCCTCAGCTGCTCTCCGGTACCCTAACCATCTCACCGGCTGGACCTCCAGCATCCGCCACAAGCAGATTCGTTGGCCGCTGAGCTGTTGACCAGCACTCAGAGGTGACTGGGGTCACTCTTTGATGCTGCTGATGGCCAAGGTCTTAGGGACCAGAAGGGGACACTACCCTCTGCACAGAATTGAGGACCAAACGTACAGAGATTTTTCTTTTTCTTTCTTTCTTTTTTTTTTAAGTTTATGTATTTATTTTGAGAGAGAGAGGTGGGGAAGGGCAGAGAGAGAGAGGGAAAGAGAAAATCCCAAGCAGGCTCCACGCTGTCAGCTCAGAGCCGGACGAAGGACTCCATCTCATGAACTGTGAGATCATGACCTGAGCTGAGATCAAGAGTCAGGTGGTTAACCGACTGAGCCACTCAGGGGCCCCGAGATTTGATTCTTGAGACAATTTTCAGAGTGTAGCACCCCCGTCCCTGAAGTTGTCAACTGGGAACCTTAGAGGGCAAAGCATTGAAGGAATTCTGGGCAGAGGTGTCCTGCTGCCAGCCTCCAGTGCCCCTCACGGCCAAGAGTTGCCAACACACCTACCACCAGACTCGGAAGCAGGGGCTTCAAGGTAACAACAGCCTGATCCCTACCTGTGTGTGTCTTCAGTCTTATTTATTCATTTCATCCAACAAATATTTATTGAGCACTTACTACTTGCCAAGCACTGTTCTAGGTTTTGTAATGAAAAAACAACAACAACAACAACAATAAAGTCCCTGAATCCTTGTCCTCATGGAGATTACATTCAAGTTGAGGAGGGAAGGTTGGGGGGAATGGAAAGTATACAAAAAATAAAAAAGACAATTTACAAGGTTAGGGATTAGTGCTATGAAAAAGAGGGGGCCAGGCAACACTAGGGGAAGTGGAGGTTGCTATTTTACATAGGAAGGCCTCTCTGGAAGTGTTTTCAGAAGAGTCCTGAAGGAAATGAAGAGGCATGGTTGGGAATATCTGCAAGAAGAGCCAGTGCAAAGGCCCTGAGGCAGGAGGGTGCTCACACCCGAGGTAAGAGGCAAGTGAATCTTGTGCTGGAACTAAGAGGACTCCGACAGTATGAAATCCAGGGCAAAAAGCAAACAGGTGCGAGGTGTGCACTCGAGGCAAGACACGATAAGCATAGGATCAGCTAAACTCACCTACAACTGTCCGCTGCAGCCAGAGCTGAAGTCAGAAGTGGCCGGGGGAAATGTGACATGGGTTACCAGAAACGTCCCATGTAAAAGGCTGCTGTGACAATCCAATTGAAAGAGGATGGCGTCCCAGATCAGGAAGGCGGAGGTGGGGAGAAATGGTGGGCTTGTATACACTGTATAGAGACCAGACCATTTGCTGGAGAGCTGGAAGTGTGTGAGAGGAAGAGGCATCGGGGTCACTCCCAAGTTTGGAGCCCAAACAACTAATGAATGCAGTTGTCATTTACTGAGATAAGGAAGTCTGTGGGAGGAGAAGATTTGGAGGAGAAATTAAGAGTTCCATTTTGGATCTGTTATATTCTAGATGCCTATTAACACCTGAGTGGAAATGTTGGGTGGTAGTCAGATGTGAGTCAGAAACTCGAGGCAGAAGTGGTGCCTGGAGATACAAAATTAAACTGACGACCCTGAATGAGCTCACCTAGGGAGTGCATGCGTGTGGATAGAGTTGTGTGGACTTGACCCTGGGGCATTCCAAAGCTTTCAGGGTGGGAAAATGAGCATTATGACCTCTTCTTCCACTTGCCATCGTCTTCCCGCCTCCATCTGTCCATCCATCTGTCCAGCAAATCATTGGGTTTTTAAAAAATTTTTTTTAATGTTTATTTATTTTTGACAGAGGCAAAGAGCGAGTGGGGGAGGGGTGCAGAGAGAGAGAGAGACAGAGACAGAGACAGAGTCCGAAGCAGGCTCCAGGTTCTGAGCTGTCAGCACAGAGCCCGACACGGGGCTTGAACTCGGGAACGGTGAGATTATGACCTAGGCCAAAGTCAGACCCTTAACCGACTGAGCTACCAGGTGCCCCCAACAAATCATTCTTGAGCTTCTGCTGTGCACCAGGCACCATCCACACAGTAAAGAATACAAGTGCCTGCTATCAAGGAGCTTCAGCTTAAGTGGGGACATGTAGCTAATAACGAGCAAGTTGGCAAGTAAACAAGATACCCCTTTTCCTGCTGAGATCCAGCCAAGTCCAGGTGACTTCATCACGAAGGGATTTAGGTGTTCATAAAAAGGGCAAATGATGCCACCACTTCCACCATCGGCACTAGCAAAATGACTCTGCTTGAATTTAAACCGTGACTGAGCAGCAAGGGCAGGTTTGATCTTTCTAGCTTTTGCACGCTGGGGGGTGGGGGTGTGTGTGAACACTGAGTTAGTCAACTCACAGTGGCAGCCACACGGGCTGATTACTCACTGTGGTAGCGTCACCAAGGGAATGACTGGGGTCCTTTAGAGAGGAGAGTTAAGGATGACTTCTTTGAGGAGGCATTCGGGTGGAACCCTCAGCATCCATTCATCACAAATGATTGATTTAAACCAGTCAATGGCAACCTCATGACCTTCACCAGTGGCCATTTTAGGAATGAGCATGTCTACTGGTTGCCCACGTGCACCCCTTCAAATCCTCTTGGCCACACAGGTTATATTCCATCCATTGCTGCAGTGACCCACTCTGCACAGTCCCTGACCAACTTCAGGTACAGGTGCAGGTGCAGGTATGACCTGTTGGCGCTGTGTCTTAGCCTTGCGCCGTGTGTCCTTTACCCTCTGCTCTGTGTTGCTGTCACAACTTAGAATATGGGAATCCATGAAACTGCCCCATGCATGAGCAACTCGGAAGTACAGGGAGAGTTAACACCCCTTAGGGTAAACATTTAACCAGTGGATGGGGTGAACCATTTAACCAGCACTCCCATGGGGTAGAGCAACCAGTCACCTGTACTGATGGCCAACTCGACTTCCTTCCATAGTGCTCCCAGCTTCCCTCCTTTGCTGCTCAGTCCTCACTTCTGATTCCTAGAGCCACACTTTCCAGTCAAACACCCAAGCTGTCAAACACCCAGAGACTTTGTCTCTGGCTCTGTTTTCTAGGAACCCAAGACTGAGACGTGTGGCTCATTCCTACTGGC